>NC_048906.1:14176030-14290751 GCF_011077185.1 Oxyura jamaicensis | reverse complement strand
ACATTAATTTGGGAGAGATGTGTTTTACACAGGACATGTTCAGGGGAGAAGGATCAATGAAGGAATGGTTGGTATTACATGGCTGCAAATACAAGTGTGTGACAAAGCCCTTAACTTTTCACCAATTTGTAGGCTTCTCCACCAAAGACTATTTGAGTGTGATCTCCAGCTAGTATGATGTTACTTTCACCATGGAAAAAAAAAAAAAAAAAAAAAAAATGAATACATGAAACCAGAAAGTATCAGTAATCCTGAAACTTACTTAACATTGTAAAATATTTAAGACATGTGAGATCAAAATTGGGCAATAGGCAAATTTTATTTAACTGTGTGGATTTTAAATAATTGATGAAAAGTTGTGCAACTTTGGATAGTGGATTGTATTAGATTACTGCCAGTATTTTATGAAAAAATACATTACATATAATTAATTCCTCTATACAAGAGGCAAGGAAAATTTACTTTAGTTTAACTGTCAAATTTGAATGAGTTCATTTGTCCAAAAAAGTATTTGAGGCCTCTGTAATAAAGGCCAGTGGTAATGCCTAGTCTAAGTGGACTGATAACTATGACAAGGCACAAGAAACTCTTCAACAAAACTTAAAATTATTCTTTATACTAATTGGTGGCCATTCTACAGGATGCTCGTTGAATAGATTTCAAAAGATTTGTCAAGAAAATGTGTGCAAATCAATAGGTTTTGTTCATGAGGAAGGTTATACAAAGTGAGATTGACAATTCACATTGTCCTTTATTTGTGCTCTCCCTGAAAAACTGAGTACTGTTATATTCAGGCCTAGCATCTTAATTGATGCAACTTTCCTAATGCCTTTATAATAGATGGTAGGAAAGGAAACCCTATCAGTGTAGAGCTCTTAATCACATGCATATATTATATTCTGTAGGATTTTTCCAGCTCATTTAATAGATTCCTGATGCCCTAGTAATTCTCTTTCAAATAGTGCTTATTTTAATCAGCTCTTAAGTAAAACTCCAAACATTTCTCAATTATTTCACATTAAATGTAAGTAAAGAAGTTAGAAAAACGTGTGATTGGCAGCTGGTTAAAATATGAATGGTTTAAAACAACAAATTACCATGTTAATATGTAAAAGAGACAATAAATAATTCCATCCCCTTGCTACTGCAATAGTTTACAACGAATGCATAGTACGGTTTTATGTTGCAAATGAAGCTTTTGTAATTAAACTTATCTGAAAGAAGTTTATAGTTTTCTTAGTATTATATATACAATGATGTACAGGGGTAAGATTTGCTACTGGTTCAATTAAATAAAAATAAATATTCTGTTCTACCATATACCTTAGATATGTTTTGATCTCATGAGTAAGAAGGACTATCAAGTCTTTAGCAGCATGGATTTTCCATGGTCAACATTTGTTTGTAAAATATTTTGGAATGTGGGTTTCCAGTTGCAGAAATATTGTTCAATTGTGCATTTTTATTCAAAGTCCACAGAGCCAGGAATACACTGGTGTTACCATCTGGGGATCTCTTCAGTTTGGTGGTGGCATTTCAACAGGTACGAAATGCTGTATCACTCCACAGGGAGAGAGATTAAACAAGTTAAATCCAAACTCAGTGATAGTGTGCAAAGAAACAAACATAACAGTCGCTGGGTGACAACACAATTCCAACCACACCTCTTAGCTGCTTTTTTTTGCTTTTAGCAGGAGAGAGGGTAATGTGAACTTTACTTTCATCCACCAGTGGGGAAAAAAAAAAAAAACAACCACCCTATATTGTTGCTAAGACAAGTGATGTTAAGTGTTAGGGACTATTTTCATGTGTACTGTTGCCTTTCCCATGATTCCTTAAACAGTTATGGAGGAAAAAAAAAAAAAAAAAAAAAAAAAGATCCTGAGTTCTCATTTTAGTAAAGTGGAATATCCTGGATAGCAATGACTATGCACAAAACAAAACTGTTCGATTTTTTAAAATCTGATTTCTTGCGTTGTGCTGATAAGAACAGTTAGAGTGGTGCTCTGCAATATCCGACTGTACGTAAATAGCTAGATGTAAATAGCTAGTAGTACAGGTGCCCAAGAGGTTGAAGTATATTCATCAGGCACTTTGGGCTAATTAAGTTGTCATGGAGTTGATAAGGTCCCCATTTGTATCTGTGTATAATTACTTTTACTCAAAACTTGTCTTTAACCTCTGCCAGCTTAACTTTACACCAGTGTGCTCATTCGCCCCCCAACGATCAAGCCTTAGATCATGAGGGATCCATCTTTCCCTGATGTTCTCCTTAGACAGTCAGAGAATTTTTTTGTATGGATCTTTCAAGTCCTGATGTATTGTTGGGACTTCTAGCACATGTTTGTGTCTGTTGGCAGTGAGAGATCCACCCTTCCCTCACTTTCAGAGTTCTTGTTCTGGAGACTTGCTTTGCTCACAGCTCTTTCCTTTCCTATTAAACTATACATAAACAGAGACAACGAAACAGACTTGTGAATACAAATAATGGACCACCCATGCAGGCTGACAGCTGCCTTGTAAGGACAGCACAACTTCAGAAAAACAATTGTGTAAATTACACGGATAACAAAAACAAAGCAGTTAATCACCTTCGTTGTGACCTTCACTGCTGGTGAAAAGCTACCCTAATGTGGTTTAACATGCAAACCAACAAAACAAAAATCTAATTGTCTGAACTGAGTATTTCCAGTGCTACAGTCACAGGAATGTTCTGTTGAAGCAGTCTTTCCCGTCAGGCTCATTTGTCAAAACCACAATGTGTTGGAAAAGATCTTGATAAACTTCTGGTGAAATACGAATAGGTCTCTCAAAAATCCATTCACCAGGTAACTGCTAAGGTGTTCTGAAGACATTGTATGTTAATATTGCTTGGCTATATAAGCCCAGGGAGTCAGAGGTGAGCATCTGGGAGTTCTCATTCCTAGGTCACAGTGGGCTAGGGGGAGTTAAAACACAAGTTGTAGATCGTCTGCAAGAGCAGATGAGATGCCTGGAAATAAAAGCTGGAAGCTTTTGGTTGACTTTGTGCCAAGCACTATGATATTTTTTAAGCAGTGTCAAACATATTTCACAGAAAATTCTAAAATGTAATTCTTTGTCTTACAAAGCTCTGTTAAAACTTAAAAAAAAAAAAAAAAAAGCTTCTGAGAGTTGGAAAATATGTTTTCATGAACAGAGCTTTTTGTTGCAATATGTTGCTGAATTTGAGATGTATGAAATGATGTATTTTGGAGGTAATTCCCTGATCCAAAACACCTGTTTGTACCAGAATGTTTTGGTTTTCTTTTTCTGAACCATTCTGGCTTTTCAAAGATGAAAAGAGTGTCTGTGTGTATAATGCTTTGATTTATCAGAGGTAAGTCAAGTTGTTAGCAGAGATAAAGTTCTTTGTTTACAAGGTGTCTATATCCTTAGAAAAAAAAAGAGTTTCCAATAATTGAGTAAGATGTCTTGAATGTATAGATTAAACTAGAAGGCCAACAGCAAACATGATGAACTTCAAAAGAACAGCTTTTCATCTCTCTGGGGACCTTCATTAATGAGTCACCAGATAGGTAATTACCGTACAGTTCTTGTAATGACCAGGATCAGACACAAGCAATCAGCACAGTAGGCAACAAGAAAGCAAGCAGGAAAAATAAATAAATAAATAAAATAAAAAATAAAAAAGAAAGAAAAGAAAAAAAAAGTCATTAAATCTTAATTATTCTTCAAAAGAAAACAAGCACAACTAGGGGGCAAATAACTGTAAGGAATATACAGAACTGAATCAAAACCTGCTGGCTCAGGGCAAGGATATTTAGCTATTAGCAGCATTGACATTTATTTAAAGTTAAGCACTATGTTCACAGACCCTTCAGAGGAGTATTTTCCACCTGTTAAAAGCCTGAGTAAGAGCTAGTCTTTGCTTCCACAGGATTGTTCCTCAAATTAAGAATTCAATATTATTATTGTCTCTATTGTAAGAGCCTCTAGAAGCCACACCAAAGACTGGGACCCCAACTGCATGCATAGACAATAAAAGACAGCTTTTCCCAGAATTACTTAAATTGGCAAAGCAGGCAAGGTCATTATGGGAAGATAAGAGAGGTCATCAAGACTGTTTGGTGATGTCCCAGTCCAGTATCCTTGCCACTTAAACATCGTACCAGTATTTGTATCCAGCATATTTAGTATCATAGGTACATAGGGTTTATTTACCAGTGAAGGCTTCCCAAAGCCTGAATCACAGAAGCATTTTTTTGCAGCTAAGCAGTCCTGTTGATCTCAATGGAATTCCCTGGGGAAATTCTTTGATGATTATAGGAATATAAAGTTTCTTGATTAGGCTCAAACTTCTTTATAATTACGAACATATAAATAAGGTAGTGCATACACATATTGTTATTGAGGGAGGAGGACTGATCAGAAAAAGTTAAGGTACAGTACCTCCTGAACTAGAAAGTTGCATGTCTTCCATCTGCACTGAACTGCCTTTTACAAAAAAGTATTGTGCAGTGGGCTACAAAGATTGCTCTTCTATCTGCCTTGCAGCAAGCGATTTCATTTCTTTTCACTGTCCTCCAAATTGTCCTCATACAAGTAAACTTACTTTTGGCATGAATGATCCAATATCACATGAATTTATTACATAACTATCTTCACACAATATGTGAGCCGTACGCGTATTTTGGTGGTGGTCGTGTTGGTTTATTTTGTTTGTTTTGTAAGTTATTTCCATCTTACAAAAACTTAAAGCTGTTTAGGATCAAGAGGACAAAGAAGCAATGCTAAAATTCTTCCCACTGTTAGCATATACTTCACCATTTTGAAGTCCAATGGTCTCTGGGTTTTGAAAGGTCGAGTTTTGGGAAACTGATTTGAACTGACTTCTGCTTCTTACAAAGCAAATAAACAAGACTGCAGTCAGAGGCAAAAAACTAACAAAGGAATAACAGTATTTCCAATGCCTCTACAAAGTTAATCTGTTTATGTGGTAAGTGCTTGTAAATTCTATGAAATGTACTCTCTGCCTCCACAACCAAGGAGATTTGACTTTAAAATTGATAGCTCACTTAGGATAACCTTCCTTCAAAAAGTATGCTGAGGAAGTCACTTATTTGCACAGTATTGTGGATTTGGCTTCAGAGTATTGTATGGGTAATTGTGTAATGACTTTTTCCTGAGTATGTTTTTCATAGTGCACTGTATTTCTCCTGCAGAAAGAATAATTATGTAAAGAACTATAATCAGAATATAGTGTCACTTAAGGTATTTTAACAACTTAAAGATTTGTTATATCTGATACAGGCTATTCAAAGTGGGAAATCACCAAAGAAAATACTAGTTTGTAGCATTCAAAGCTCCCATATATGAGGGCTGAAATTGGTGATTCTTTTGATTTCAGTGTTGGCTGTCATCATGACATTTCCTTAATAAGTATTTCTTCAGTGCTCTTGGGAAATCAAACAAGCTAACAAGAATAATTTTTCTGTTGCTTTTAGCATTACTTATCTCTAAAACACTTAAAAAAAAATCCTAATCTTTCATCTTTTTGTATTCCAAATTGTTGTTTCACTTGGGATTTTAAAACAATATTTTACATATTGTTATAGAGTATGTGCTATGTCCTAATGTTAGTTTGGAAGAAGAAAGATGCATTTGCCAACACGCTGTTTTCAGCATCAACTAATAATAATAACAACAGATAATTTAGATAATGTGACATTAGACCAATTCACAAAACTGAAGTTTATTCTAATATAACATACTTCAACATACCTTGTTAGACATAAATCAAAGCTGTTCCTAAATAACTTTGATCAGCATGCTCTGTTGGAGAAGTCTTAGGATTTCTGGGTTCATTTTCAGTAAAACTAGATTGCAAAATAAGAAATTCAGATTAATAACAATTCTTGTTAGTTTTATCAGTTATTTTTAGCAACCTTATTGAGCCAAGGATATATTGCGGAATACATTTCAATTCTCAAAGCTAAATTTTATAAATAGGAACTCATAGTAGTTTCCTGGATCACGAACTTTTATGATTTGACATTATAATTATGTAGTATGCACAGATTTTCTTCTACTCTTTTTTTTCCCTTCCCACCAGCATGTGTTTAAAATACCTCTTGCTACTCCTGCTTTCTCTACAGCAGCCAAAAGTGGCAGCTGAAACTAACCTGCATAATTCCCTGCTGATTGAAAATGAACCAGGTGATTGCAGTGTCCTATAAGCTACTTAATGAAGAGTCTATCATGCAGCCATGCTATGAGTCAGACTTTTGTGAGTTCTCATCTGGTTTTAATGTGGATTGCTGATTATTCTTGAATCATTCTATCCATTTGAAAATAATAATATATATATAAATACTTGATTGTTGTGTAATGCCTTTGAAATGGTTTGTAAACTGTACTTCTACTGTAGTGGAAATAGGATAAATTGCATGCAACTTTCAAACATCATTGACAGTAAGCCTCATCAGTTGTAAGCCTGAAACACAATTTCTCTACAAAATTCTTCTCTACTAAACAAAATTAATCAACAGATTTTCATGATATTCTTCCCTTCCTTTGGCACATGCAATATTTTAATGAGTTATCCATGAATCTAACCTGAATTCATCAATAGGAATAAACAGATATTCACAGGGCTGTCATACTGCTGATGGTAAAAAATAGAGCAAACTCAGTGGCCTCCTGTGACTATCAACCCTGCTACTTCACATAACTCTTTATGTTACTCTGTTTGGCTGTAGGAAAGATCTGAATCGTGAAATACCTGAGCCTACTTACCAAAATTATATCTGGAAAGCACATTGGGTATACAGACAGATGATGTCAGAAAAAATAGATTTGTAGTAGTTGTAGGTAGGCTGCTGCATATCCAAATTTGTAAATATTATTTCATATTCTACATGGGCCTAAGGAACAATGAAGGCAAGCAACTTGCCAAGGTCACCTAATAAACTCTCACAGTTGGTATTAACATTCAGGATCTCATGGCTCCCTATATCTATATTCAGCTTATCATCAGTGGTATCCTTTAATCATACAATCTTTATTTTTGCATCAGTGTGCTCTATTTCAACAGTTAATATTGGCTATCCTTACTAAGTTCATTTCTGTATGAGGTTAACAGATATTTATTAACAACTATCATGAGAATGTGATATGAGTTCATGACCTAAGCAAAGAGGTTCTTTATGGCAAGACATTTTCTTTCCAGGTCTTCCCTTTTGTTACTTTATATTTGTCCTTTGCTTTCCTGTTCACCCTTTCTTATTTTTCTTGACAACTTTGATGTCAATTGGGCTGACAGGTCAAAGTGAGCAATAGCCTTTCCTTGCGTTCAGATGAAGCAAGTTACCCATGTAATATTCTTAGATGGTGGTGTGACCTGGAGGAAATCTTAGTTCATTCCCAAATGCAGATCTATAGAATGGCTTTATTTGTTTCATTGTTAAAAACTTTCATTCTTAAAGTGTTGTTTTTTTTTGTGTTTTTTTTTTGTTGTTGTTGTTTTTGTTTGTTTTTGTTTTTGTTTTTACACATTTTTGTGTCAAACTCCCTTTTGAAGTTTTGCTCTCTGCTTATCCATCACTCCCTGAGTTCTGACAAGTTTCATATCATGGTATAGGGGTGGTTTTGTTGTTGTTGAGGGAGGTTTTTTGACTGAACGTTTTGTCCTGGGAACTATTCATGATAAGGATATATTTTGCTGCAGCAGTCTGGCCATGCATGTATACTTATCAAAGCGATTGATCTATCATTTCAAAATGTAAGCGAAATCTAATGGGGGGGAAAGGAGGAAATATGCCATGTAACTGCATAACAGTGCTGTTTTGTTTAAGAAATTAATGCAAATATAAAATTGCTTTACTTCTTCGAACAGTTGTTCTCCAGATCGGTACCTACTAGAAGCCAGAGCCTCTAAAAATAGCTAGATTTTTTTTAATTATTCAACTTGAGACATAGGCATTTGATTTCCACGGGGATATATTCTCAGCAATTCAAACCCTGAAAGACTTCTGACAACAAGGTTTGTAAGATTGAAAGTGCTGGTTAAAACAGGCTAAACCCATTTGATTCTTACAGAGACTAGTGCCTCTTGTGATAGCAATTCCCCATTAGGAGCCTCCTTCACTTCTTTTTAAACTTACTGGAGAGAAGCTCTTCATATGACAGAGTTGAACATGTGTGCATTATATAACAATAAAACATGATATTTTCAATAAACTTATTGTATTATACACATCAACTAATTATTAAATTATAAATTATACCTTTGCAGACTAGAAATGATACCAATTCTATTCTAAAATGAAAAATTCTGTCAAGATACAAAGGATTTTGTGTATAATTCCCTTTAGTATTAACAGCATTTAATGTATGTGAATGGACACAGAGAAATATTTTGCTATCTTTTTCTTGTGGTACTCTATTCAGACACAAAAGAACAGTACAATGTAATTTTAAAAAATCAGTTTTTCAACATAATTATTCTATTTCACCTATTTCTTATTGTCATAATGAAGCATCATGATTCTTTCAATGACTTCCTCAGTTCTGTGCTCAGGCTTTCTAGATTGAGCAGCTGTCTTGCCCCTGAACAGCGTCTTGGCCTCATTACCTGGGTTAGCCAAGTTTACATGGTAGTGTATGTGTGTGCTGGATGTGTCCAAGTCTCTCTCTGGGAGCTGTCACCAGACAGCTCTCCTAATAGAAGGAACAGCAAAAATAAGAAATGCAAATAGAATGAAGAATAGGCTGCATGTTAAAATGATATCTCATGCTTGGTTGTCTTTTTTTTTTTTTTTTTTTTTTTTTTTTCCTGGAAGTTCAAAAAGACTTAATGGCTGTGTATTTCATCTTCACAGAATCACAGAATAGTCTAGGTTGGAAGAGACCTCCAAGATCACCGAGTCCAACCTCTGACCTAACGCTAACAAATCTTCTACTAAACCATAACCCTAAGCTCTACATCTAAACGTCTTTTAAAGACCTCCAGGGATGGTGATTCAACCACTTCCCTGGGCAGCCTATTCCAATGACTAACAACCCGTTCAGTAAATAAGTTCTTCCTAATATCCAACCTAAATACATCTTGTGCATGTGTGTTTTCTTTTAGGGGTGCACCGAAGTCTGGGTTTGCTAACTCCTCAAAAAATTTTATAGATTATTTCCATCAGGACAGGAGGAGGGTTTTTACCTGTTTCTATTCTGCTCATTATCAGCCTCACAAAACACCATAACTTTACCATATCTAATGGTTAAGATATTTTTAACAATTTATCAGGAGATGTTTCATTTAGATTTGTATAAAGTGTTCTCTTTTAACTGCTTTTGCCCAAACAAACCTGTAGAGCAAATGAAGTTTTTTATTGTAAATATTCCCATGACCTGATCTAGTCACAAAGTATTATTGGATTAATGAGGGTCATTGCCATGTCCTTCATTTCTGTTTACATCATTAGAAGTACATGAGTAACAGATGATAAAGAAAAAAAAATATGGATTATGTCTTAAAATATTTAAATTCAATTTAGAAGATTAAGCATACCAGTTTCAACAGCAGAAAGCATTTTTTAGTTCCTGATCGTTAGCAAAAGCTAAAGAAAGACCAAAGGAAACATTTTCACTCGATTCACCATGAATAATTTTGTCTTACTGCTAGTTTTCTTCTTGAAATATAAGCCAGATATATTTCATCATTAACCTTTTGAACAAGGCCAAGTATAATTGGCAATTCTTCTGCAAAATCCATTTGTCTGTATTATGCCATTCCTTTTATAGAAGAAATAATTGTCATTTTTTCTGTGTACTTTTTTTTTTTTCAGCTAACTTTTGTAAAAGATTAGAAATATTATAAAGCCCCCAAGGGATACCCTATTTCAGCTAGGTTTGCCAAGCAACAATTTTCGATTGTATTTAGAAGTATTTCAATATGCTCAATGTCAAAGAGGAGTACTATTTAGAAATTTTGTAAAAATAAAGAATTTTAGCACATTGAATTCTCACCCTTGTCTCTAAGACTAACAACAAGGTTCTTAAGGGTGCTCAAGCTATCTCTTAACATACCATAACAACTGAGACTTAGGTGTATGCCATGGCACAACTTCCATCTTGTCTGAAATCACCTACTGTCAGTAATAATGCCCTTTGTTTACTGAAAAGCTAATCAAAAATTTGGCCAGCTGTAACTGGAATTGCCTTTTAATATCTTAGCTGTCAACCTGCAAGTATGTCTTTTTGACAGTATATTTGCAGGAATATATATGACATAGTAACAGATAACAGAACAGCCTTAACATCTGGAGAAGAGACTAGCTTCAATCAAAGTGAAGGATGACATGTTTCAGTACTTTTATGACAAGTGGGAGAATATTTCAGAGAAGGGCTGCACTAAGATTTTTAATGGTCCTTACTTACTGAATCACCATATTTTGCATCTCCCCACCCCACTCCCCCATTGGTTGATTGCTGATTGCTGAATATTTGCTCTTTGCCCCTTATCATTATTTAATACATTAAAAAAAAAAAAAAAAAAAAAAAAAAAAACATCAGGGACATATTTTTTATTTCACCTATTAGTTATTCTTCTGCTGAGTACACTGTTCACTAGTGGGTACTAGCATGCTGTTTTACAGTAGAAATGACACAAAAGGGGCACACATTTTCATTATAAATGCAATTATCAAGTCAGTGGTTGATGGTTTACTGCTCCTTTGGCCCACCAAATAATATATTAGACAGAAGCTGCAGTAATATGTTTTGATACTTCTGTCTTATTCCAGCAAACTTTTAAAGTCCATGGGAGTTCTGCCCTTGACCTCCTCCTGAGCTGAATATAGCGCACTTAGTTAGAATATCGCTGGCACTTAGAGATCTACAGATAAAAGCCACAAGAGTGGAATTAGATATTATCACTTTTGGCATTGCTTTCAGTTCACCTTAAAATACTCTTCTGGTATTGTATTTGCCCATTTTTGGCTTCTTACATCTCTGAATGAAATCCAGGCTAAAGTGTAAGTCATGGAAAGCAGTTGTTATAAAGGTGCTGTGTCAGTGGCCTCTGAATTTTACCACTTTTTCTTAAAAACCTAGAGTGAAGTAACTTAGTGATTCATCAGTCAGAACCCTAAATCTCTTTTAAGATTTCAGTTTATTTCCCCCAAAAAGTATACATGCACACAGAAGATAAAATGGTGTATCATCACAGCTGACTTGGATATCTTAATTGATTGTATCAACAGTCAGGGTTTTAATTGGATGGATCTGACACCTACTAGTCCTGGCTTTTACCCATTGGAAGCAATGCCGATTGAGGAGAAGCAAATCTCTGAAGTTTGGAGTGCTCTGCTGCTTCTGTCTCCTGGAGAAGAGGGAAGGTAGGGATAAAAGGAAACTTTTGTTTCCCTCAATTTTCAACATATGTTATTTGCTTAGTGTGAAAACAAAGTGTTCACAGATTGAATTAGCTCATCATTTATAATACATATGTTTAATCCAAAACTATAGTTGGATGGTGGTATAACAATGAAGTAAGTTTGCTATTTAGTTATTTGGTTATATGGAAAAGAGAGAGTTTTCTGAAGAAGCTATTAACTATCTAAACAAATCCAGACTTGATGGGTGAATCCAGGTTGTTGGCTTTAGTATGCATCTGTCTTAAAAAGCTTGTGGGATGAGAAAACAAATACTTTTGTATCAATTCAATTTTGCCTTTTTTTTTCTTTTTCTTTAAAGCTGTAACTAGAAGCCATTAGGTATTAATTTCTGACACTAATAGGAATAGACTTGTAGCATTTTTACTACCCCCTTTTTGGAGGGTTTTATGTTTTAGAAATTAAACAAACAAAAAAAATTACTACTGTCTAGTGTTATAAGAGTAAACAGAGCATTAAGATTTTATATAACTTTAAAACCAATTAGATTAGGCATTTTAGATTCTTAACTTTCAATGTAAGAATTACAAGAATCTTTTTGATTGTAAGATACATCCATTCTTCCTGCCACAGGGAATTCCCTTTAAAGGGTCTGAAATTAAACCTCTAGACACTTAACTCATTGGTGTGGCCAATATTGCAATAGCAGGTCAATTGCAAAATTGAGAAGAAAAAATTATAATCTCGCTTGTCTTCTTCAGATATCTTCACCCTTGTTTGAATGTATTTAGTGTTTAAAAAATATTTTGTCAAATTTCTAATATAGAGAAAATGAGGAAAAAAAAAGACATATACCCACAAGTAAGGATAGGAACACAGTCTATATTTGGCCAAAGTATGTCATTTTTATTATTTTTGAGTTTAGTTGTATTCGTACAAAAACGTTATGGATACATTAAGAACACTAATCCAATGTACGTCATACTGTACTACATCTGCAATCAATTCACATTTTATGCACATGCGAGTATGCAAGCACAAGAGGCAGAGATGCACACAGCTCAGTACTTAGGATAATACTACGCTCTTGAGCTGATACCTACTACCTAAAATGATATAACTTATGCTTGTGTTATTTCATAAAGGCAGAAGAATTCTTCTAGATAAGGCTTTAGAATGCCATTTCCAATATGCTTGGTTCTAACTTCACTGAAGAGTGAAAGTAAGAGAAATCACTTATCTTCCCTTAAGGTCATGCTAAAACTATAATCTGTTTATTGATAATTCTGCAGCCTTGTGAAGCGTTCTTTTGTGCCATAAATTTTACTGAGATATATATATTTTTGAATAACAGTATGTAAATTTCTCTGCTGTTTAAGAAGGATTTAAGTTAAAATAGAAAGCCTAAATATAATATCTTCTTACAGTATCGCACACCAGTTAAAGTAAACTGGAACCCAACAGATCAATAGTTAAATACCATTAAAAACCATTTTGAGAAAAAAAATCATAATTGACTTTACCATATGTTTCATTTTCTTACTATACTATCTTCAGAGTGAAATACAATCACCGTTCATGGGGAGTCTAATTGACTGTCAGTTAAGGCCTCAGTAATTGATTTCTTGACAGCTGGTAATACGTCCATTGCCGACAGCATTAAAAAATAGCCTTATCCACTGGAGAAAGATGGGAAGCAGAGCTCACACGTTCACCAAACACTGCAAGTAGCAACAGTTGCCTTCAAGATAGCTTTCTTGCACATGTTACTTCACTTTCAAATCTTCCTCTTCTCTGCCTACTTAAGTCTCGAACACTTCAAACCTCAAATGGTGAAAAGAGAGCTTTGGCTCTTGCATTCTCTTTTTATTCTGTAGCTTTGGCTTGTGTGTTCTCTCTGCAGTGAATATCTGAAACTATGTTCAGACAATCTTGTGATTTTTGCCTGAAAGTTTTTTTGCAAACTTTTTGTGTAGCTCTGCTGAGAAATTATGAGTGTCTTGACTAAATTTTGAGTTTGTTAAAGCAAGGAACAAGGAGTATATGGAGTGAGAGAAGATCTGACTTGAAAGCCCAATAGTACACTGGTATCTGTTCTTCCAGGTTATAAAACTGGTCTAATCTCTAAGGTTTAGACCAAAAAGAAGCAGTCATTTTCCCAGATGAGCTCTATTTCACCTCCTCAGTTTGTTTCTCTCATGCTTTGGTATGCCATGAGGGCCAGTATACACTGCTTTTAAATTTAAAGCCTTTTGCAATGTAACTGCTGTAAGAACTACTCTGTATATAGAATCATAGAATCATAGAATATCCTGAGTTGGAAGGGACCCTTAAGGATCATCAAGTCCAACTCTGAAGATATGAAGATTAGAAAGTCAAAACTCTTAGCTAGTGAGTGGCAGAGAGGGAGAACAGAAATATGATGAAAGAAGTTTTGTGGGTGCTCTTGAATATTAAATAAATATACAGCAAGAACTCTTGATTTGAGAGTACAGGAAGAACAAAATCATGTTGCTTTAATTTGAACAAATACTTTTATATAATTAAAGGAATTAAACTTCATTGAGAAAGAGAACAAGATAACAGATGTTGATTACATAGGTCTTAGCTAACACAATTGTATGTTATTGACCCCAAAAATAAGGGAGTAAAAGTCTGTATGCATAGATAATGGAACCAGCAAGAACTGGCTTGACTGCTGAAGTCTCAGAAAGAAGGGAAAGGTCATAAATTCAGCAGTGAGGAAGACTTCTGGCCTTCATCAAAAGATGACCAGAGTAGATCAGACAACCACCCAAGGACTCCAGTTGTGGTGGTTTTACTGTGTTAGGCAGCTGAACACCACAACCGCTCTCTCACTCCCCCTCCTCAGATGAGGAGGGGAAGAAGTAAAGGAAAGAACAACACATGGGTTGAGATAAGGATGATTTAATTAAAGAGAAAAAATATTATTAAGGGAATATTAATTAAACAATTTAACTAAAGGGAAAAGGGAGAGGGAAAGGGAATAACAAAACAAGTAAAGGCTATGTGGAAGTGCAGAGGAAAGAAATTCCTCTCTACTTCCCACAAATGAGCGATGCTTGACCACGTCCTTGAAGCAGGGCCTCAACGCATGTAGCCAGTGTTCGGGAAGAGGACAGACGTTTTTGCAACGAGAGCCCACCCCTCCCCTCTTCTTCCTTTTTCCACTTTTATTGCTGAGTGTGACATCGTATGGTATGGAATATCCCTCTGGTTGGTTTAGGTCAGCTGCCCTGTTGATGTTTCTTTCTCACTTTTTGCCCACCACCTAGGAGGGTCAGAGAGAGTCCTGATGCGGTGCCAGCACTGCTCAGCAGCAGCCACAACACCGGTGTGATACCAGTGCTGCTCTAGCTACAAGTGCAGAGCACTGCACTGGATGGGCTGCTGCAGGGAAAGTTACCATCCCAGCCAGACCCAGTACACCAGTATGCATGCAAATAGGATAGGGAACCTATGTTAATGATTCTTCAGAGACCTGGTGAATATGCAAGAGATTTATGGGAAATTAAATGAATATGTATATATCCCAATAATATATGTACATTGCCAGCACCATTGGTGTGTGTTAGGTGGAGCGATCCCTCCCACACCCAGCGCCATAATAAAGGATGAAGGCTGAAGACCAATCTACTGCCCAATTCTGTAAAAGCTTAGTAGAAAATTTACCATTCTACTTCAAGCTCTGAAAAATGTGAATTTCTTTAAGCTCTAATTTGTCTTTTTATAAAATTTGTTCTAATATTTCACAGACATAATGTGAATTGAATTAGTTAAAATGTGAAAAGTGTATTTGTGTTTCTGCATTAAAAGAGCATATCTGTCTGTCTCTCTTGTTCTCCATCACAGAAGTATTTATGGCCTTTGGCATTATTATACACAAAGGAGGAAATTAAAATGTTTCTAGTGAATGTTCATCTTTGATAGGCAACTACAACTACATTTTTCAGTACTTCTTGGTCAGTGATAAAGACTGCTGCATAGCTGTGAATCAATAGATGATTGGTGTAGCCTTTTCTTTTAATTGTCACCCTCTCTACTACAGATAGACCAAATATTTTTTTCTTTGGGTCTTAAGAAAGAAATTGCCATGATAGTAGAGCAGTCTTTAGTTCATTTTTTTTTTTTTTTCTCACACCAGCATGTGCATCCATCTATCACTATTGTAATGTGCTTTTGAGGTATGAAAGGCTATTTAGTACACGTTCTCAGTAACTACCTCTGCATAATAAGAGCACCAGAATTGAGAGTACTTTTCATTTGCTGAACAACTGGAATACTTAGTAGATGAATAAATGAGCTTTTTAAGCAAGAATATCAGAGAAGATACAGATAAGATATTAAGAACCATAAAAATAATTTTCTAAATAATCTCTCCATATTTATTTAATTAAACTATATGTTCTCATGACTCTAAATATTCAATATACTTGTTAAATATCTGCTTTCATTTTTTTCACATACAGAAAACTTACATGCTTTACTTCTCTTTGTACCAACTGCAGTGATGAATATGGCAGATTGTGATGATAGTAGCTATGTAACACCAACCATCTTAAAAGGTAATAGCAAAAAGAACTCTGTCAGTTAAGTACTGTCTTAACAATTTTGTCCTTAAGGCCCAAAGAGTTTCTAATTCCTCTGGAGCAGCATATGCTTCTGTGTAAGATCAAGTGGGTTATCTAATCTTCTCCTTGCCTTGTCTGATCCAAGACAAATTTTGAACTGTATCTAGATATTTTTGTGGAGTTCTCTGTATGTTCAAAGAACCGATATGTGATCTTTCTGTAAAAATTACAACCTATGAAATCAAATGTCTCTGGTAAAGATTTTAATCTTGTGCTCTGGGACAGAAGTAACATCTGTCACTCTGTCAGAATAAATGCCTACATTTCAATGATTGTGCTGACCTGCTATGTAGATATATCTATGCCCTGAATGGCAGGCAGCTGTGCTCTTTGAATATAGTGCCAGAAGCAGTAGGAAAGGGAAAGAAGGGGCAGAAGATAGCCCTTCTATCGTGCTGTAAAGGATCTGAATATTTAGTATGTAATGTTTTGCTAAGTGAGCTGTTCTACCTACACTCTTCTTCCCTTAGGATCAATTTGAGATGAGTACTGTGTCTAGAAGGAAACACCTTTTATTTCAGAGAAAAGAAATGCGGCCTTACAGTAATATGTATTTTTCACTTTGCAAGTATAGTGCTATTTTTCAATATTTGGGATATAGCACAGAGAAGTGCTGGGCAAAGAAAGCCAATATTCCTTAAAATTGCTGTGATCCCATTCTTTCGTAACTGCATGTTTTCCCTTTCTAGCCTGTTGTGGTTTAACCCGGCTGGCAGCTAAACAGCACACAGCCGTTCGCTCACCCTCCCCCCTCCCTCTCTGGGATGGGGGAGAGAAACGGGAAAGTGAAGCCTGTGGGTTGAGATAAAGGCAGTTTATTAAGATAGAAAATAATAATGATAATAATAATAATATGTACAAACAAGTGATGCACAATGCAATTGCTCACCACCCGCTGACCGATGCCCAGCCCAACCCCGAGCAGCCGGCCCCCCCAGCCCGGTTAGCCACCCCTATATATTGTTTAGCATGACGTCAGATGGTATGGAATACCCCTTTGGCCAGTTTGGGTCAGCTGTTCTGGGTTTATCCCCTCCCAGCTTTTGCTGCACCCCCAGCCTGCCCGCTGGCAGGACAGAGCGAGGAGCTGAAAAGTCCTTGGCTTAGTATAAGCAGTGCTCTGCAGCAATTAAAACATCAGCATGTTATCAGCACTCTTCTCATCCTAATCCAAAACATAGCACCCTACCAGCTACTAGGAGGAAAAATAACTGTCCTAACTGAAACCAGGACATAGCCAAATTACTTTAATGTATTTTTTTGTTTTGTATAATTCTATGATTCTACTGCTGTTTTATCAAAGCAACAACCACTTGCTGAGAGATGATACTTGCTCAGCTAAGAGGAGAGTCTGTGTGCCTGTATTGGTATGCCCTACCCAGCTGGGTGGCCATGAGTTGCACTCTCACGGGCTTTAGAAAGAAGACTACCTACTTTACAGAAACTGGAGTTATCCAGATACATTGAAGAATTTAGTGCAGGATGAAAGGACTGCTGCCTCTAAATCTAGTCATCTTGAAGTTCATTGGAATCTGCCACTTTACAGCTCTCAATCCAGTAACAGCACCTGGGTTTGTTTGTCTAGTCACAAAGGAAGTCTACTCTGCTTTGTTGTTTTGCCCTTGCTTATTCCTACACGAATAAGTGTACAGAGGTTGAACCCATTTCAGTGAAAAACATACTGAGCTCAAACTACACACTTGTGACTGGTGTTTCAGTTGTAATATCATATATTTTATAAAAATTATTTCATCTGGGAGGCTTTGAAAGCTGCTTACATCATGAAGGCTGCAAATTATTTGTAAACAAGGTCTTACTACTTGCAAACTTAGATGTTATTTTGTAAAGTAAGATAGATTGAATTATTACAGTCAAATCTTTAATGTTACTCTTGTTTATAGCATGCTTCCCTTAACAATAAATCTCCAAGCCCGTGGGCACTTTCAATTACTGCATCTTCCTTGCTTAGCAAAGGAACTCATAAACTTCTCTTTTTGTCAGACCGCTTTGAAAGATCTTTATATGTAATGCAGACTGTGTTTCTGATTATCTTTATTTAAAGAAAGACTTAGTAAATGGATATCTTGTGGGGTTTACCCCTCCTTGCCTGTGACAACAGTAAAGAAAGGTTACACAGGCTCTGGAGACAGTTCTGAGTTTCCTTTGGTAGTCTTAATAGGTACATTTTTAAAAAAAAAAAGCATTCCTATGCAATGTGTAAAAGAGGTAGGAAATGCAATGGAACTCTTTAAAAATTGATACTTAATGTTTATTTAAGACTTTCATGATGTATAAAAATGACAATTATCCCCAGTATAACGACTTTCAAATGTACAGCACCAAACTTCTCAGTATTTCAAGTTTTATGAATTTTAGAGAAACCCGAAGATGCAGCTGTAAAGGCATAGATATCTCCCCTGCAGAGGAACTTACGGCATTATTTGAAAAGGTGTCATGTTTATGTAAATAGTTTCTTGACCTACAAAGATGGCAGAGAAAGATTCACGCTCACTTAACAGATGTAAAAACAAGGTATGCACAGGAAATCAAATTTCCCAAGTGTCCTTCTTTTCTATAACATTTAAGGAAAAAAAACATGGAAGAGGTGGAAATAACAGCTCACAACTTCCTAAAAGTTTGTCCTTCTAAACTGTGTACATTTTCACAGAATCACAGTTGTCCGAGGTGGGAAGGAACCTCTGAAGATCATCAAGTCCAGCCCCCCTGCTGAGCAGAATCGCCTAGAGCACCTTGCGCAGGATCACATCCAGGTGGATTTTGAATATCTCCAGAGAAGGAGACTGCACATCCTCTCTGGGCAACCTGTCCCAGTGCTCTGTCACCCTCCCAGTAAAGAAGTGCCCCCTCATATTGAGCCGTAACCTCCTGTGCTTCAGTTTGTGCCCATTGCCTCTCCTCCTGTTGCTGGGCACAATGGAAAAGAGACCGGCTCCATCCTCTTGACACCCTCCCCTCAGGTGTTTATACACATTATGAGGTCTTCCCTCAGTCTTCGCTTTTCCAGGCTAACCAGGCCTAGTTCTTTCAGCCTGTCCTGGTATGACAGGTGCTCCAGTCCTCTGATCACCTTCATAGCCCTCCTCTGAACTTGTTCCAGTAGTTCAATGTCCCTCTGGTACTCGGAAGCCCAGAACTGGACAAAATACTTCAGGTGTGGCCTCACCAGGGCTGAGCAGAGGGGGAGGATCACCTCCCCTGACTTGCTGGCAACACTCTTCTGTATGCACCTCGGGATACTGTTGGCCTTCTTGGCCACAAGGGCATGTTGCTGACTCATGCTCAGCCTGCTGTCCACCAGGTCTCCCAGGTCCATCTTTGCAGAGCTGCACTCCAGCAGGTCTGCCCCCAGTCTGTACTGCTGCTTGGGGTTATTCCTCCCTAGGTGCAGGACCCTGTGCTTGTCCTTGTTGAACTTCATGAAGTTCCTCTTGGCCTAACCCTCCCGCTTGTTGAGGTCCCTCTGACTGGTAGCACAGCCCTCTGGGGCATCAGCCATGCCTCCCAGCTTTGTGTTAGCAAAATTCATTGTAAGATCGCAAGAAGCGTGGTGTGTTCTGAATAGAAACCATTACCAACTCACCCCCAGTGAGTAAACAGAGAAGGTGAAAAAGAAAACAAAGCCTATATAATGAGAAATGCCATGACTTGTGTTTTCTGTTAGTTTCATAGCTAACTAACTTCAGAAATCTGTGCTTAGAAGCACCCACTGATACAGTAAGTAGAGTGTCAAAGGAAACTGGAGATGTTCATCATTTCTTAAAATCAGTCCAAACTTAAATGCCTCTTAGAAAACTATTTGTAGGAATGCTGGTTGGACATGTTGATGAATATTGCCAGTGTCATGTTTAGCTGTTAAAGTATTGGCATATAATCTTTTATGCCTCTGTTTAAAAATATTCCTTAAAATAAATAAAAATTTAAATATATGAAGCATACAACTCTATCACAAAATAACTCCAATCCCATTTTGTAACAGTAATGGGTAGATTGCAGCAGCCTTCACAGACTAAAAACATTTTTTGCTGAATTGGTTTCCTATTTGTCAAACAGGATACAAAGTACAGGCTACCTTTCTATATGTGGAATATTAAGGTATAAGCTCTACTTCTGGTAAGCAGTCCACATTCCTTTATCATTTTGAGTGTGAAGTTTAAATGTCTCCATGTACATTTTATATACTGACAACTATAACTCTGCAGGTATTTAGTTTCATAATGTGATATTTGACACCTAAATTTCAAATGTAGAAAGAAATTATATGTTAGAATAAAGAATTATAGCACTCTGCCATCCCTGAGGAAGGTATATTAGCATCCATGATAAAAGAATATTCTTGATTTGCTAGTTTAAATATAGATAAATTCATATTAAAAATAAAAATCTGGAATCTATGAAAATGGTAATGGTTACATTAGCAGTAATACAAATGTGCTTCTGACATGTGGAAATATTAGACTTTTTTGTGCACAAGTAACGTCTATAGTTTGCTTTTAAAGATTTGATTTGACAAGAGTGCTCCCTTTTCCAGTTCTTTCTTACATTCTTAGTAATTGAATTATATGGGCAGACAAGCCTGTCCTACAATATATAGATTTGATACCTCAGACCTGGCAATCTGAGTCAGATACTGCAAATAAACTCTTGAAATTGAAAAACTGCCATTGGTTCATATCCTCAGACCTATTTATGAAGTGTTCTGAGGATGTAGAGGGGACAATTCAACAAGAACTGTGACTCCAAGGGCAGAGAATTTAAAGAAAGAAGAGGGCAGGTCCTGCCATTAATTGTGTTTGAAAGTGTTGATGCTGGAAACAAAAGCTTTTGTAAATATGAGAACTAAAGGAAGGTGAAAGCCTGAAAAGAGCTTTGCACTGTTCTTTGTATAATTGGGTTGACTTTGGTTAGTTCAACATAGGTGCTGCGGTGTATATGGCCAATTTATATTATTTCCCTACCTTGCTCTGCTCTTCTGCTGCACTCTTCAGGCTTCCTAGCAATGATAACCTAACACCAAGATGACCTCTGAAAGGTCCCAGTCCTTCTGTCAGTTATTCTTTATACTAAAGTTCCAATGAATTGAACTTAAGAAAATGGACCTTCTAAGCCTGTATGAATGAAACCGGTTAGGCATTTGGTGAGCTGCTAGTTACGGCACTAACTGGATCTTGATAGAACTTAATAGGCCAGAGCTCCTCTTCCTGCTTGAAGACCCTTCAGCCCAAATGACTGAATGGGTCACAAAAGTCTCAGCCATAGTGGTCAATATAATTTATCCAGTGCTTTAAAATCAGCATTTTGACTGTATGCAAGGGAAATCTGAGCACTGTTCCTTGTTCCTTCCCTTTCTTATCACAAAACTGGTAAAAACAGTTTTTCTTTTAAACACTTCAGTTTCAATGAAGTAGCATCTTTTGGCAAAAGTTTATATTGCTGAAGTTTAACCAATTTATGCAGATTGACAGTTCCAGTTACTAAAAGGGGACCACAAGTGAGAGTAAGGGGTACAAAATCTGAATAATGAGTCCTTGCAATGAACATTCCTTCTCTGCAGAGACATTGCTTGGAAGGCTGTCTGACCTCTAAAATACATTAATCGTCTGCCTCTGATGTAAATCCATTTCAGAGGGAAAACATTCACAAGTTGCCTATCATGCAATACATACAGAAGGGCAATGATAAATTTTGTTCTTTTCTGCTTATTTAAGAAGAAAGTTATTATGTAAGTAAAGGTGTTTTATAGAATTATACTGTACATTCTGTTGACAAAGAATATCATTTGAGGTATATATACCTGTGATTTTGAGCGTGACAGCTGCTAAAAATGACCTCCATCTAAAAAATTAGTTTTTGGATGCAAAACTAATATTTTCTAAAGCCAGCTGTTTGAGTGACAATACAAAATTAATCTTAACAAGCAGATCACTTCATAACTGTTGAGAGCATTTGGCAACATTTTAAATTGAGTGTTAGAAGAATTAAAATTTTTTTGGCATAATTTTGATAATATGGATTAGTAGTCAGATCTATCACCCATTCTAGGAAAAACTACAGCACTTTCCAAATAAATTAAAGAAGGGAGGGTGTCACTCAGTACTAAAAAAAATAACATTGTATTACGCTTGATTTAAGAGAAATATTAAATTCACAAAATAATAGTAAAAAAAAAAGCTAAATGTGTTTTAATTAGATAAATTAAAATGCTGATAATCTTGACAAAAACCATGATCCAGATATCCTTCAAGTTTCATGTTCTTATTTAACCACAGCTAGCATTGACAACAACTGAGTGACACAGGATGACATTTCCAGATGTAAAAAGACAAAGTTAGCCCTTCATGAAATTGAGTCTTAGCCATTTCTTCTTTTTAATATCCTTGTGAGGAACAGCAAGGTATTTGCCTTTTTAAATAACTCTGAGATCCAATTATTTAATAGTAAGAGATGAAAAATGACATTAAACAATTCTAGTAACTGCCAAAATAATGCAATTTCCTACTCCTATTTTTGGTAGCTCAAGACAACCTAAACAGTTAAATAGCTGCATAGCCTAAGGAGAATGAAAAACGGTATGCAAAGACACTCTGTAGAGAAAATGTCTCCCACCAATATCAAATGTAAAATTAGGAATCAAAAGTGATGGAATGAATTTAAAATACAGTCCAATTAATTCATATTAGGAAGTTAAATGTTCTTGGATTTCAGGGTTTAAGAATACCTGAGTACATGAGTGGTCAAAAGCAATTTGCTGTTGACATTACAGGATAAAGGCAATTTTGAAGTCACATTACATTTTTTTCCTTCCTGTTTTAGATATTCCTCTAATGATCAACTATAAAGAACACTGGAATTAGTTCAATTTCTGATTAGGCATAAAGAAGTCAACCTGACTGATATGCTGTGTTGGCACCTGGAAGGTTTAAATAGCCATAACTTGATTTAAACAATGAAATGAGCAAGCCTGTCATGGTAAAGAGAAGAAACTAAAGAAATTATACACTAGTTTGACAGGTTTGTTTGTTTGTTTGTTTTTCCTTCTAGAGAAGCTTTGCAAAATAATATCATAGTTTGGTCACTTTGAGATTCATGCTCTTATTGACTGCCTTCCTCAAATTTTGTAGCTGTAGGTTGCAATTTTTTTCCGCGCATAATCTCTTAGTCTCTGAAAATGTAATAGCTTGATATAATTTCTTAATCATTATGGCAATGTTCCAGATAATGTTTTCTTTGATTCCATGAAGTTTACTGGTATTTAAAATATGTTACGAAATGCAGGATATGGGGTGTTCTGTTCTAAATTTCTAATAAACTGTGAAAAAAGCATTAAATACCTGCTTCTGTCTCCAAAGAATGGATGCAGCATGGACAAATCAGCAAAATCTGAAATACGTCTACAACCTCTCTTTCTGCAGAACATTCTAAGTTATGTTATAAGCAGTAAAACATGAGTAGTACACAAAAATACCATTTACAGTATGTGCAACAAGTAGTGTAAAATCAGTTTGTTGTGGTTGTTTTTTTTCCCTGAGCTGGGCTAACTCTGTTACGCAGAAGAGTTTTTGTTGTTGTTGTTGTTTTGTTTGTTTTTTGTATGCATTCAGTCCATTTGTTGTGATAGGGTACAAATACAAAAAGATATTAATATTATTATGCCAGGTAAAAGTTTCATTAGATTAAGTGTATTTTGAGACTTATCAGTAAACAGTGCAGTAAATATAATAATAATCATAAAGCATTCCACAGACTCACAAGCATATAATGAACTTAATTAGTATTAAATCAAAGCTAAAGCTCACCAGACTGCTCATCCAGCAACAAAACCATTTCCATGGGCAGTAAAGTACAGATGATTAACTTTTTGATATTCATTAGATAAAGGATCTGTTTTCATCCTGGACCTTAAGCATCCAGTTAGCTTTCTCACAGAGACATACCTGAGGAAGTAAGAGGGTTTTCTGGGCTAACAGACTTGTCCCACATAATCTCCATGGCAGGATGTTATCTCAAATAGTTCTTGGTAGCATAGAATCTGCATGTGGTGTATATTTTGCTGCTCCTGGTATCATTTTCCAAGAAATATATGATCTCCCAGTATCAGCAATGTCTTAGGATGCCTTATCTGAAGACCTGAGTACTAGAACAAGTTCCGAGCACAAAAGATTTTTGAATGTAAGCACACAAGCTGTTGTCTAGGGATACTTCACATACTTTCTTAAAATCTCTTCCTAAGGTCAGCCCTGTGCTGGACAGACTAAATACTGCTTACAATAGAAGTTCCACTTGTTCAAGTGGTATGAGTGTTTCTGAGAAGTTTGACCTTATAACTCTAGTTTCCAAGATGTTTAAGTTTCTTGACATTGTGTCTCTATATAGAGGTTCATCAGCAGTAGGAGTTCAGGACTGCAGTGTGCTATGCTGGCATGGGTGCAAAGGCAGGCATCAATATGGTGATCCCAAGGGGCTCAGGGTTACCAGGTTGCCTAACAAAGTAGGAATTAGTCCAGGCTGGAATCGGATCTAAAGAAGACAAAAGCTAAAACACTTTTCCCCTCTCCCTGTTTTCCGTGCTCAACTTCATTCCCAGCTCTTTGACTTCCCCTCAACCCTGAGCACCAGAGATCAGATGGGGAATAGGGTCTGTGGTCAGTCCATAACAGAACCTGTGTTGCATCCTCCCCTCACGCTTTTCCCTACTCCGCTATGGGTCCTCTCTGCACCTGGAGCACCAGCATACTGGGCTGTTCCTCACCCTTTCCCCTCCCTGCCAGGCCCCGCTCTGCCTGGGCTGAAATCTGTGTCCCCACAGTGGCATCAGCGGCACTGATGGGCTCAGGTGTGCCTGGCTGTGTCCTGCACAGGGCAGCCCCGGCCTCTCCTCACACGTGCCCTGCAGCCCTGCTGTGCAGCCCTGCTGCTGCCCGATCTTCATGCCCACACCCAATAAAGAAGATAATCTCCATCTGTGGACTGAAAGCAAGAAACTAAATTAGGTACTATTTATCACTTACTCTATCTCTCTACTGTTAACTGTAAAGCAAGACGAGGGGAACTGGGCACACTGAGTACCTCTGATTTACAGATTCTCACTGAGCTCAAACTTGGCTAATAACAAATAGATTGGTGTTCTCCTCTTGGTTGCCAATTTGCATATTCAAATAAAAAAATGAGGCCACTCAGAGAAAGGAAACAGAAAATCAAGTAATTTATAGACTGATTTAGTGGGTTGCACAAAAGCCCATCATCTGTTTTTAACCAAATAAAAACAGCTGTAAGATCATTTGACATCTGGGTTCCTTTGGGTAGACCTGAACTCCCACTGGGAGTCTTTATGCAACCCCACACACGACAGGACTCTGCCTTCTCTCTTTCCAAACCCTAAATGTAACACTAACAGTAACACTAAGCCTAACTCTAATTAGGACCCTAAAAACCACATACGGTGCCAGTTTCTCCCATCAAAATATGCTCCCAACAGAAGCCTTTGGGTACACCTGGACTGCCATTGGGAGCCTTTATGCAACCCCACACACAACAGGGCTCTGCGCCTTCTCTCTTTCCAAACAGCCCTAAACCTAACCCTAATTAGGACCCTAAAAAACACTTATGGTGCCAGTTTCTCCTGTCAAAGTTCTGGGTTATCCCTAGGCAAAGTATCACACGTACATTCAATTAGCTTTTGCAGCACACTAATTTGAGTTTATGAAGCATATTGTCCCCACAGCAAAAAAAAAAAAATAAAAAAAAAAAAAAAAAAAAAAGGCACTGCAGGGCTGTTGTAGAGTAGCATGCAACTCAGCCTTACATGATTAATGAGATTTTATTATTACTGCTAGCCTATACAAGCAGATTTACAAGTTATCCCAATTCAAGTTCCTGGTGGCAAGTTCTTTCTGTGCTTTATGTCAACTCTTGAACTTTTCTTTATCTGAAAAGTGAAGTTTATTTCAATAGAAACATTTAGCATTTTAGGACAAAGACATAAAAGAGCATGGCGTAAAACTTGGGAATGGATGAATGGATGATATGTTTTGTAGAAAGGCATTATAAAAAGTGTAGCTTTTGAATTCGGAGGGAAAATATAATATCTGTATGATCATATTATGATGATAAATATAATATGATTCTGTGAATATGATTCCTCACATTAATTATGGGGAAGAAAGCTCAAGGTTTTCTATGTTTATTTTAAACTTAAGAATCTTACTGTTAAATTGGTGTTGGATTTTTTTAAGCATTTCATATTAACTAAAGCTGTATTAGCAAACTTTTTCACTAGAAAAAACAAGAAATGCTCCTTGCTTACACACAAGTGACACAAAATTTAGATTTTGCTCTGGGCCATATTATGCAACTTCAAGTGAAAGATAATATTAATTATTAAACTATAATTAAAATAGAAGTGTTCGTTGACTTTGACAGTTAAAGAATTATGCAAAGTACTTTAAGAAAATATATTTATCTTCAGATAGGCCAAGTATGGCAGAAACCCAAAAACTAACTCAAGAAGGAGACTATCAAACTGTGCAGTCACATTGTTGTTACTGGAAACCTAGCCTTGGCTTTTGTTTTTCTCTCATTGCCTTCTCTTAAATATTGTTGCTAAACTGAATAAAGACAGGGAGCAAAGTTAAATGTTATTAAATAATTAAATACATATTATAAGTAATAAAAGTATAATATATAAATGTTATGCTAAATATAGTTAACAAGTAAGCAAGGCCGAGGTGTACAAGGGGATAAAGCCCTATATCATTCCAAGCATATCAGTAAAAAAGTGGTTTTGGTCCCTACCCAGGCTGGGCCAATAGGAGGCACCTGCCTGGGAATATAACTATACCTCCCCCCCCACCCCCCACCAGGTGTTAGTAAATTGCTCGTAAAATTATTTAGAGCATTTCAGAGATTTGTTTCCTTCAATGAAAACTTCTAAAACACCCAAATGCCTGATCCTTTGTCTTCTAAAATTTTGTCATTGATTTCAGACAGAGCAGTATAAGGTCTTCAGCAGACAGTTAACTGACATAGCTGCTCTCTCTTTTATTTCTTCTGGCTACACTTTAAAGTTAAGTAAAAGCCATTCTTAAACACAAAAGGAAAAGCAGGAAGGGAATGATAAAGTCTCTGTGATTCAGAGAAGATGTGCTTCTGCCTTTGAGGCTGAGCCATTTTGACAAGAGAATAAAAGCAAAGGACTTGCTCGTGTTTACAGGACATGTATCCCAGAATGCACTTTGCATCCTGGCTAGACAAAGAAAACAGCTCATCAGCAAAAAGCTTTCTAATAAATCTATAAAGACCTCTCAGCCCCCTCCATTTTGTTTCAGTGATTTTTTCAAGTCATAGGAATTGTCTTAAACCTTTACACCCTCCACACCTCCCTTGTAAAGCAATGGTCAATGTGTAGCATGGGAGAATGCAGTTTGTTTTGCAGTGTATTCACTGATTAGCCTATAAAGAATTCCTTCTTTATTTGTCCCGAATGAACATCATTTGCTAGTAGAGTCTGTCTAATTCATACCTTGAATTAGGTAATTTAGTTTCAGAACATTTTGTCCTCTCTTACAGCCTTATTCTTCCTCGTTTGGAGACTGTTGTCCCCTCCTCTTTCCCCCATTCCTCAAATCTTTCACATTTAACTGGTTACACAGCTAGGAATATAATACTTCAAAGATATAAATAATAATGAGCTCCTTTAATAAAATCAGACATAAGTTATGCAGCAGATGTCAATTATAATGGATTTTAAAGGTTTTGATCTAGAACCTGGGTGGCATTACATTTAGACTAATAACTGTAACTATGATTTATGTGTTTGCAGCTGAAATGGTTTCAGTGCTTCGATATACGTCCAAAGTAAAATTTATAGTCTGCTACAGAATGTATAAATAATGAACAGCCATATGTCATAATGCATTTAAAAATTTGACTTCTTCCACAGCCAGCATAAGGTAAAATGAATTAAAATTTTAAGTTCATTGGGGATTGAGTTACACTTTAATACCTTAAAGGAGCTCCACAAATACAAAACTGATTTAATTACTTTTTCCCCAGTAAAATATGTTTTTAAGTTTGCAGATGTATTTAAATTAAACCACAGCAAAGAGCAGAACATATGCTGATAAATATATATATATTCACTTTTTTCTTAATTGTTAAGTTTTCCACAAATAGCAAAACTAGAGGAACTATTGACAAAAATGGTGGAAAAAAAAAAAAAATTTGAAAGAAGTACATATAGTATAATTTTCAAATGACCCCCACCTCAAGTGCACATTTAATCTTGGAAAAAAAAAAAAATGTAATCTATATTTGGTAACATGACCTGCATGTGACTATATGAATACAGACAGCAATATTTCAGCTGGTCATTTGAAAATTAAAAATTCACCAGACTGACATTTGTGGTCCATTTGCAGTACAAGCACTGTTAGAGCAGACATTGTTTTTCAGAAACCTTTTCTAAATCTTGGTTTATGCTTTTTAAATCTCATAGACCACACTATTCCTGTTTTGTTTTGTTTTGTTTTTCTCTTTCAGTTATTTTTAAATTTTATTGCTATTCTGTTCAGAGATGTGGGTGCATTCTAAGAGGTTGATGCATTTTGTATAAACAAAATAGTAAAACGGAAATGCTATAAATTAACATCGGGGTAGGTTGTATTTACAGTGTGTGTATAAGACCTAAAAAGTTGCTATCACTTTAGTAATGGTGAGCAGTTAAAGATAAGGGCAGACCACTGTCATTTAGGGCAAGCAGAAGGTTCACAACCTCCAGGCCTACGCAGTGACTGCAGTGTCAGGACCGATGGTGTGGCCAGCACTAGTAGGGGATGGTGGGTCTCCTCCAAGAGGGGGGTGCTGGGCCATTTGAGGGGTAAGTCACTGTTTGGCTGATATAAGATGAACCTGGCAGCTTACATTAGATTGATTAATATAGCAGTCCTTTATTTTAGGAGATTTTCAGTCAGTAAAGAGAAGACGGTGAATTCAGGGTGTGGAGTGAAGGCTGTTGTAGATGATAATTCAAACGCTACAGAGATGGACTTGAGCTCATTCCAGTCTGTGAAAGCTGGTGGTGGGTGTATTTCTTTTTAGTATTTCTGTTGGTGTGGGTATTCCTGAAAGCTCTGACACATTGTTCTTAGGATGACTGGCTAGTAAACGCGATTATGCCACTGCCGGTGAACGACTTCTATCACAGCAACCCAGGACCCCCTTGGGCCAGCAGTGGCTGGTTTTAACACATACACTGAGGTGAGGCCTTCTCCCCTGAGCTCTCTAAAGCTCTGGCAGGGCCCTGAGAGGAACAGGGTTGGCAGGACGCAGCAGGACCTGGGCAGTACCAGAAATAAGCACTTAACTTGGCCAGCGCCTGGGCCAGGGCCCACCTCTGTGCAGCTCCAGGCGGGCAGGGCTGAGGGCAGGCGGCCCTGCTGTGGTAAAGCAGCCCAGGCCCGGCCTAGTCAGTCCCCAGCCCCAGGCAGGCCCCGGCCCCTCAAAGAGCCATGTGAGCACCCCACTCCTTCTGGTGTGGGACTGGGGCTGCTGCTACCCATCCTGTCCCCGTCTGTCCCATCCCTGCGTCCTGTTGTTGCCTGGGGAGCCAGCAGGTCCAGAGGTGTGAGCAGCACAGTACAGACCGTGGGCAGAGTCTGGTTATGTTTGCGCATGATTTGAAGAGTGTTATTATCAGTGATTCTCCTCTGTAGTAATTTGGACAGTACACATCAAGATAATTCTAATCTGATTAATGACAACTGCTTTATTATTAGCAGTTTATAATATGTTTTCCATTTTGCCTGTAACAAGAGATGAGGCATAACAGGATTTTGATCCTATGGGAAAACAGGTAGTGCTAACATCTGATTCTGGAAGCCCGTTCTTTTTTCTTCGTCAGATCAATTTTTCACCAGTAAATGTTTCTCAAAAAAATTACGTAGTACTTCTGGTATTTACTGAAAGCAAAGCACTGAGTGTTTTACTCATGGCTTGAAGCTTCCTGTTTCCTTTTATACTGGAATACTATTTTCTTTTATTTCCTTGAGCATGTTATCAGGGCCAAACTTAGTGAGCTCTTCAAGAAACAGAGATAAATGAACGATTTGTAGTGAAGCATTCAGCAGAGATAACGTATTCCTCAGCAGACCCTTCTTTTGTATTATTGGGAAGTTATCTAACTTCTCATAGAAAATGCTATTGATTTTTAGCTTGTTTTGTCAACTAGTCAATAGCCACACACAGAGGCTACTTGTGATATGTTACTTTTTTTTTTTTTCCCTCCTATTAGAATATGTGCAACTGTATGTTGTGCCTCTACCGTGGCAAGCTTGGTGTTTTTTTCTCTTGAACGTTAGGTATTAATACATATCCTTGGTTTATAAATCTTGAAATCTATTTTATCATCCCTCTAAAAAGGTGTCTTAGCTGAGATAGATGATTCTGCTAAGAAATAGTACTGGTATCTTAGAGCTAACATGCCTTTGAGCTTTGACAGATATTTGGCAGCAGATTGAAACTGGGTGCCTGAAATTGTTACTGCTCTCACCTTGTCTATCACAGATTTAGTTTGTCTTGCTACACTCGGCTGAAAACTGTAGCAGTCAAGGAGTTGGTTTATGAGTACCTCAGACACCCCTTTTTCTCAGAAATGGCAACATCTGTCAACGAAGAAGGGCAGAAGAGTAGGATGGGAAATGACGAATGACAGTGGTTTGAAAATTCTAGTTGAATTTTTAATATATTTTTGAATAATGCAGTTGGTCAAGCTAAAACGTTAACAGAAAGATAAGTGGTTCAAATTAGCATCATTTTTTTTATTTTCATGGGATTTAAATTTTGTCATTTTTATTTTTTGAAAAGGGGGGAAGAAAACAGAAGTATTTTATGTCCGTCCATCATGTTTTACCTGAAATAATGCATTTTAGAGAACCAAGGTGCTTTGACCTGAAACAAAATAACGTGCATCTTCCTTTACAGCCTAGGTGTCTTTTTTATTTGTGTATTTTTAAAGTTTTATGTCTAGGCAAAAACATCCTTTATAACAAATGTTGTTTGGTTACTTTTTTCAATCATTTTCACCTTTTAATGGTCAAATTATTTGTTGCATTTGCAAGTAGGTACTTTAAACTGCATTTTTGATACACATTGTAGTTTAAACAAATATTTCCCCCAGATCTAAAATTAATTTATTTCCTGACTGAGACAATTTCCTTTTGGTGAATCATTTTTCTGTGTATAGATGTAGATGCAGCTAGTCCTTGGGAGAGAGGCCTGTAGAAGATAGGCCCAGAGCACAGTTCCACCAGAGCAGCTAACAGGGGCAGTCAACCAATGCAGCAGTTTGCACAGAAGGGCATAAATAAAGGGTTCGGCCTAAACCATCTCATGCACGGTAAGTGCAAATTATGGCGTATGGAGTCTGGTGGCTGACACCAAGATGAAGGCTCCCACCACACTCCAAGGTTTGCAACTATAGAATAAATTCACTGGCCTCAAAGGTGAGGGCACACCAAAAGTGCTTTCAAGTGAAACATCTGGGCAACTGGTCCTTAATCACACAAGACCACCAGGAGAAAGCAGTGTCTGATGACTGTGGGTAACTCCCCACTGCAAGGTGCACAGGCACCCACCTGCCAGCCTGATCTGCTGTCTAGAGAAATTTGGTGCTTGCTGGTGGCCTGGATCTGGGATGCTGTGGAGAGACTGCCAAAGCTTGGCCGATTCTCTGATTATTGCCCCTCATCTGTTCTTGTCGGTGGGCACCAGTGATACTGCCAGAGGCAACCTGAAGAGTATCAGAAGTGGCTACAGAGCTCTGGTGGTGATGGTCAGGGATATGGGGATCCAGGTGGAATTCACCTAAATCCTGCTAGTAAGGAGGAGGGGTGTAAGGTGAAGGGCTCTGATAGAATTGGTTGCAGGTGTGGTGTTGGTGACAGGATTTTTACTTCTCTGATCATGGGATCCTATCTGAGGAGCAACCGTCTGCTTGGGAGAGATGGGATCCACCTCTTTCAACAGGGCAAGGGTATCTTTGTCAGTGGAATGGCTGACTAGGTAAGGAGGGCTTTAAAACAGGAATGATTAGGGGAAGGCAAGAGTTGTCAGCACCCGTGCAAGGCACAGGTGGACAGGGCTGACAAGTAAAGGACCTATGGTGATGTGAATCTTCAAACTGCTAGCTTCTCCATGATTTGGTAGTTCTTTTCCTCTCCTCTCCTTACATAGTTGCAGTAGGTGGGAAGGTGATGTTGCAGGTGAATGCTAGCACTCTAACTTCCAGTTAGAGCCCTCTAAACTTTGGCTTTCAATGTTGTCTCAGACCATCTGTCTTTGATTTAAACTGAAAAAACAAAAGTCTGTGAAGTTACTCTTCAGAAAGTCTCTTCTTTACCCTTACCTCTTCCCCCTTGCCCCCCTTTGTTTTTAAATTTAACATCAGCTTTAGTTTTTCTAAATGGCAGTAGATTCATTCATGAAATTCTTAGCGTTTTTAATTTTTCATTAACCTACTACTCTGTTTTTTCTTGATTCTTTTGATATTTTCTCAGCTTTAGAATTCCGGACTTATGGTACTTTTGTATGAATTGCATACAGCCATGAGTTCATTGGTTCATGGCTAACAAAAGGGACTTTCATCTTTTTTTTTTTTTTTTAAAAAAAAAAACTTATTACAAATGGCATCAAATCTTTTTCTGAGATAATTTCAAATAAATCCACAACTCTGAATAAACAGCTCTTTTTGAACATCAAAGCATCAGTTCACCTCCAGTTACCATGGGAGTTTAGTCTTGGGCATCATAATGTATCATTTAGCGATCAGTTTGCTTATTGCTATTGAATACCACGTAAAAAGATGGGTTTGTGGTTTTTAATTTGAGTGGTTTGATTCAGTCTCTAAGAGCTTTAGAGATGAGTGTTTCTATGCTGGATGATGTTCTGGGATGTGAACACGTAAATGGATACTCCTCTCAATGGAAAAGTAAATTAAATGATGATGAGTTAAATTTGAAAATATGTTTCCAAAATTGGGAAAACACTGAAAAATGAGAGATGCAGATTTATAAAAATATGGAATTCTTGCATTGCTTTGAAAGGCCGAGGTCTCCATATATCCACTTTGTTTCCTAAGTTTTACAGTCCAATTCTTTCCTGCCCTATTTGTTCAAGAACATTGTGTTGTGTTTTTCTTGGTCTTTGGCAAAGTCCTAGTGGAAAAGATAACCCAAGTATGAAAACTTAGTGGTAACTTGTAGATCTGTGTGTGGGCACCTGTTCCTGGTAATATCCAATAATGCAACGTTGCCAGTTTTCTGTCTCCAGGAATAAAGGTTTCAGAAGAGATTATATTCACAGACAGATAAGTATGCATTCCTGCATACCTTATCAAGAGAGGCTGATGCCATTTTCTGATGTTACTCAAGAGTACCCTGTCTCAATAGGAATTTATTTCTCTCCAGATAACTTTATATTGTTTTTAAAGCTTTCAGAGAAATGGTTGCTTTTAACTTCTTAGTTTTTTGTTTTGTTTTGTTGGTTTTTTTGTTTTTTTTTTCCTCCTTTTGTGGGGGGGGGGGGATTGGAAATTAATTTTAGCAGAAGAAAAGGTCAGGAGACCTTCAGAGCACTGAAGACTTGGGGAAATTCAGTACCAGATGGATATGCTCTCACAATTTTATCAGCTTAATGGAAATATAAATAGCTGGAATCATCTCCTTTAATGCAGATACTTAATGTCCTAAAAGTAAACCGGCATGTATTTTTTGAAAAGGTGTAGCTCTTGCTTTCTTTATATGGTATCATGCCCACAAATAAATATGGCACCCATGTAAAGAAAACCGTCTGTGTAAACAGTGCTTACAGTATTAGAAACAATCCATACAATGCTTCTTGTTGCAGATTTACATACAATTTCCAACCTATTTAGGTTTATTTTTGTTCAGTAGTTTCACCTTGAAAAACAGCTGTCACTACTGAATTGAACTTACACATTCTACAGGTCTACCTGTAGCTTCAATCGTCATTCTACAGTTGCGCAGTACTTCTTTTGGTGCTTAGGAGGGAGAGAGAAAAATTGTATCTGCAGCTATTCATGCAATTGATAGATAAAACATTACTCTGTCTCTTTTCACCTTTTGTCACTATTCCAATTGTGCAACAATTTTTCAAGTTACTCCATTTCACAAGATATATCCTTACAAGTTCAATATTTATTGATTTGTGACTCATGATCAGTTAAAATACTTTTTTTTTTTGTTAAAACTATGATGATAAGAAAATTATTCATTAAAATTAAATATTCATTAAATTATTCATCACCACCCCTGCCAAATTACCATTCAAACTCTTTGAATAGTTTTGTGGGTTTTTTCCTTCCTGTTAGGAAGTCTGTAAATACTCACTAGGTAAGGGTCTTCAGCCCATATGTATCTTTGAAGTTGCTTTTCAGATTTTTGACTGGGCTCAGGAGACAGCTTCTGATTCTGGATTGGAGTTGCTGGTTTGTATCATGACCTTGTGAGGCTGATACTGAAAGCAGCAAGGTGAACATCAAATTATTTTTCTCAGATCAATGAATTCTTGAATAGATCAGTGGTTTTTATATTTTAAAAAGAAGCTTTCTATATTATCAGATACTTAAAGAAAGTAAGAAAACAATACTTTATAGAAGTCAGCTTTTAAAATGGCCACAACTATTTTGACTACATCATCATCAGTTGTTACTATTGTATTACCTGAACTGCAGGCATCAAAATTCAGGAAGAAATCAGTTTTCATGTCGACATACTTCTAACTAAAAGAGAATAAAAAGGGTGAATAAGCTTTCAAGAGTCTTACTGTTGTATGGTAGGGGGAGAAAATGAGCCTGCAAAGCAGATGCAGAAGGGATAAAAAAGATCACACATTTTGGTTTTAGTTCAAGGCCTCAGTTAAAGTTGCTTGTGAGAATGTTATTTACATGACAAATTCATGCCACATTCAGACAAAGGTAGAGAAGCAAACTGACATAAACATTGGTTTATTTATTTATTTATTTTCATAATTTCCCCTCTTGATCAATGTTCCTTAGTTATTTTCTTTGGGGCAATTATCATCATCTTATTTTTTCTTAAAGTTTATTTTATCCTTTCTGTACTGCTTTGGGGAAGCAAACAAACAGTTATCTTCCTCTTATTCTTACATTTCCATAAGTTTTCTTTTCATAATATATTATAGCCACTCCCAAAGGATTTGTGATCTCCTGTGATCTGATGCTTTTGTTGTTCAATACATGTGAAGACAGAAAGATTCTGAGGGTATGGATTTAAGCTGCTTAGAATTCAGCTAATTATATGCAGTGTTTCCAAGAGCCTGATGATTTCACAAATGTGTGAATCCAAATCAAAGCTCCAACTAAGTTGCAGATTTTAAGAACAGTAATTCTTATTCAGACTTATCGCTGTTCCTGAGATCTGCATTTGCAAGATGGGGGAGAAGAGGAATTGTTGACTTCTTTTGTTCCTTTGTAATCTTGTAGATACAAGAACTACCTGGAAGGTTTTTCTTTTCTCTGTGTTTTGTTTATGAACTGTATTTATCCTTGAAATAAAATAATCTTGTTAAAGTGAGAAAGATACTGTCCATTAAGATTAAAATAAAAAATCAGAACCTTTCTTGATTTTTGTTTTTCTTAATTGATATTTTTAAAGTGAGATGCTATAGAGTTACTTTTGAGAACGTAGGCTATTCTATGCTATTTTAAAATTTGGTAAAGCATCATCTCAACCTCCACGGTGTACTCAACAAAACTGTGAAAAATTACATAATGCACTTGGTGTTGCTGAAGGTATGGACATGTGCCTACATAAAATGCTAGAAAGTTTCTTTAGGCCTTCTTTGAAGTCCAAAGAAAATATGACTGAATTTTTCATTGATCTTCTCAAGTCAATTTAAATTAACTTTTGGTAAATCTGAATAAGAGATTCAAAATAAAGTGTATTTAGTGCCCCAACTTCCCCATGTACATGCCTCAATGAGACAAAGGGTAAAAATTCACCCACGGAGACATTTTTCCAAAGGCACAGAAGCAATTTAGTAAAGTAAAATATGATCATTCTGGCTGTAACAGCCCTGCCTCTCTAGGAGCCAACTTGGCATTAGGCATACAGGAAAAAAAAAAAAAAAAAAAGAATTAGTTTAATCAGCATTTTTCAGTTCCTATGCTAACGTCATCCCGTGGTGTAATTGCCTCAGATAAGCCTGTCAGGCCATGTGGGAGGCCTCACCAATATTTCCAGGCCTTAGTGCCACAGGTTTTAATGTGTCTGTTTTATGGTCTGTAACTTTATATTTCATAGTTGGGCCACATCCCTACAAAGTGATTCACAGGTCTTGTTAGGGTGAACCATTGGCTTCAGTAAGATTATTAGCGATAATGAAAATATGCCAGGAACTACAGCGTCTTTGCTAATAGATTTTTTTGCTGTAGAATTATTATGAATTCATTTTACTAAATTGAAATAAATATCTTAATGAAATTGTGAGTAGTTTTCAAGTGTAGTTCATTATGTTAATTTGCTTTAAAATTAAACGGTATTAAAATGTTATTAATCTAGTATTAGTGCAATATATGAAACTGGATTTTGCCAAAATGAATAGAAAATAAATGCTTTTAAAAGTATCCATACTATAAAATATACAACAGCATGAACTGTATTGTATTTACCGATAATCATTCTGGATCCAGTCATAAATTCATCTATAAAGTAAACAGGAGTAACATGTTTGACTTTATACAGAATTGTTTATTAGTGCTGGTCATCACAGTCAACGAAAGTCACATAGCGACTGAGTATACCTGAGTGCATAACCCCGTAGCATTTGTCAAGCGCACTCTCATCAACCACAAAATTTTCATCAGTTTAATTATACTCTGATTTGTAGTATGATCATCGTGAGAAACTCATGAATTGAGATATGACATGGGATTGTGGCTGAACATCTATTTTACCACTGCACATTTGTTCACTGAGCAGTATCCCCTTACAGGCTTGGTGCAGTACTGCAAAACTGAGAGTTTCTCGGTCATGTTATGTGTGGCTTACGCTGGGAGATCCTTCCAGCACAGTGCTAAAAGATTGTATGTTGATTTAATGAGCAAGAGATTTCAATGCACAGATTTATTTTACCACCCGGGATTTTTACTTCCAAAGCCTCCTTTAAACTCGGAAATTATTCCCACATTTGATATGAATCACAGAATACAACAAATTATATTCTACTGCTATCTCATCTTTCAGCAGTGTGACCTGAACTCTCTCCTAGTATACATGACCTGTGGGTGTGTCCTGATTTTGGCTGGGATAGAGTAAATTTTCCTCCTGGTAGCTGGTAGGGTGCTGGGTTTGGGATTTAGGATGAGAAGAATGCTGATACCACCCTGATGTTTTAGTTGTTGCAGAGCAGTGCTTACACCAAGCCAAGGACTTTTCAGCTCCTCGCTGCGTCCTGCCAGCGGGCAGGCTGGGGGTGCAGCAGGAGCTGGGAGGGGACAGACCCAGGACAGCTGACCCCACCTGGCCAAAGGGGTATTCCGTACCATCTGGGGTCATGCTGAACAATTAATGTGGGGGGGCTGGGGTGGGGGGACCGGCTGCTGGGGGATAGGCTGGGCATCGGTCAGCGGGTGGTGAGCAATTGCATTGTGCATCACTCATTTGTATGCAATGATTCCCGAGAGTGGCCTTGCACTGACATCAGCCAGCTCCCTCTGCACTCATGGAGGAATCCCATCAGGGTTCCTGGGCTTCTCTCTCTTGGTTTTCTCAAGGCTTGCCCGACCCCATGGATGGGGTTTCTGTGGCAAGGTTGAGGTAGCAGGCTGGGGGGAGGCAGAGGTGGGCTCTGTGAGAAGAGACCGGGGGCTGCCTCTTCTCATGGCAAGCCCCCATCAGCTGCCTGGGCCTCCTCCTGCAGACCCCTGAGCCCGAGGCCTCAGCTGTCGTGTGACGGGCTGGTGCAACAGCCCCAAGGCAGCCGGGCTCCCTCCGCTGCTCTCCCTGAGGGCGGCGTGCAGCAGAGATGCCCCCTGCGCAGTCTCCAGGACTGCATGGGGGTGCAGTGAGGGACGGGGAAGGAGGCCTCAAACACCACTGGAAGGTCACAGTTCTTTAGTGGCGGCCCGGAGACGAACGCAGGCCGGCTGCGCTACGCCGTCTGCACTTCCTCCAGCTGCAGGACACCCATCTTGGCGGCTCCATCGTCTGCCTGCTGTCGGGGTGCTGAGCCATGGGCAAGGAGCTGGGCCCAGCCTGAGGCTCCGTGTCATGCCAGGGCCTCCAGGAACGGCATGAGCGGTCATTCCTTGCCTGTCTCCCAGGCCTGGCATCGTGGTGAGGCCTTGCCAGCCTTTCTGGAGGTGGCCTCACCTGCCTTGGCTGGATGTCTCCTCCTGGAGAGTCCACGTCCATGGGCAGGACATCGTTCTATGCGGGTAGCACCTGCACAGGCTGCACCCGCTGTTTCAGCCTGGCCCTGTTCATGTCCTGGCCGTTGCCCTTTGAGGGTGGCACGTTGCCTGTCATCCACAATTTCTTCTCAGGGTCCCTGTGTGTGGGTTGGCCATGGTCTTGCACAGGTGCCGCCGGGATGGTCCTCCCCCATTTTTTTGATGGATTGCAGTTTGTGGGTTGGACGTTGTCCCGCGTTGGTGGCACCTTGCTGGTCCTTACCCATTTTTTGCTGGGGTCCCTGTTCACGAGCTGGCTGTTTTGCTGCAATGATGGCACCTTGCTGGTGTGCACCCATTTTTGTGACTGGCTGCTGTTACTGGGCTGGCTGTGTTCTCCCGCAGGTGGCACCACAGTGATCCGCACCCTTTGATTTGGCCAGTTGCCATGCTTTGGCTGTCTCGGGGACTGGGTGTTGTCTTCTGCAGGTGTCCCCTTGACAGTTCGTATGCATTTGGTTGGTGGGCCCCCCGTGCCTTCTTTGGACACTGGCATCGTGGTGAGGCCTTGCCAGCGTTTCTGGAGGTGGCCCCACCTGCCTTGGCTGGATGTCTCCTTCTGGAGAGTCCACGTCCATGGCCAGGACATCGTTCTCTGCAGGTGGCACCTGCACAGGCTGCACCCGCTGTTTCAGCCTGTCCCTGTTCATGTCCTGGCCATTGCCATTCAAGGGTGGCACGTTGCTGGGCATCAGTCAGCGGGTGGTGAGCATCGTGCATCACTTGTTTTGTACACGCTATTACTGTTATTACTACCATCATCATTATTATTATTATCCTTTTTTTCCTGTCCTGCTGGCCACATCAAACTGCAACAGGGTGTTATAAACTTGATCTGTCTGAAGAATATAGGCAGGCAATATAATACTTCTTGCAAATGAAAACTGCTTCAAATGTAACTGCGGGTTATTGTTTTCCTTTTTTAAAAGTCTTCTTTAAAGACATTAGAATTATATGCTGATGGTAGATAATCAAGAAAATCCACAGTTTAGGGAAAACATGCCATATGTCTTCTAATTCCAGGACACAATAGGGTATCTCCTTAATGACTTCCGCAGTGCCCCCAATTGTATCTCGGTGTTAGAAGACATATGGAGCTTTTTCCCCTTAACTGTGAATTTCCTTCCTGACACTGTTTTTTTCTTACAACCTTAATCTGCTTTTAATGTACTGCAGTTGTCTTTTTCTGTCAATAATCCTTTATCCCTTGTTAGGCAACTTCATTACAAATGACAGAACTACAACTTTTACATTTGGAGTGAGAAGAATGCATAAAATCAACTATATTTTTCAGTAATTGAGCAACAGGAGAGTTTTGAATTAAATTTGGTATTTTATGTTAGACTTCACATTGTAAAACCTGTGCATATGGGGCTGCTGATGGCATAAATGTTTGCTGGTATTCGCTGTTCTGTAGTCTATGTTTGCATGTGTGTATAAAAGTTTCTAATGTGGTGACAGGTTTTGGTTTGGAACATTTTATTACACTGGATATCAAAATAGACTTGTTTTGAAAGCTAAGAAGTTTTGATTATTTAACTATCACAGGGTGCAATTTGGATCCAGTTATATAAGGAATGTAGTCACAGTTTACAGGCTGTCTTTTCTTTTTAATCTTTTATATTTTAAATTAGTGATGTACAGATTTCTTGCTGAATATGGCTATGACATACTACTATGCAGAAGTTACAGAAAAATCAGAAAAGAATTTGCACACATTTTTTTTTTCAAATTAAGAAGAGCAAGATTCAAATTCTATAATAAATTTATGAACAGATAGTCTTACTGATTTATGCTTTTATTTCAAATATTTTAGACAGAAATAATTATAATTGGAAATGCCCTTACTTGATTCAAACCCTGAAGAGATCAACAAGACTTTTTCTAAGGCTGTGAAGATGGATTTAAAATGCCATGCATGAAAGAAATGATGATATGAAGATGATTTACATTGTGATGCTGAGATTTTATTGTATTTATTTATTTATTTATTTATGTTGTGATACATGAGGGCCATAGTGGCAGCGCAGCTGTTTGCTATCCAGGACTCCTGCATTTAGGCAGAAACCAGTGTCTTTCCTACCAGACAGGAGAGGCTTGACCCTGAATTTCACTCAAAGCAGATGCTTTATTAAATGAGGGTGATCCAAAAAGCAGCATGTATCTAAAGTAGAGCTGGCTTAGTTTGCTTGTCTCCTACCTAGAACAAAGCTGGAAATAAAGTTCAGGCACTGATTCACTGTCCATTTGATAGTCTGCTCCTAGGGCAAAGATCTTCATGTTTCTCAGTGGTGATGCTCTTAAAATTAGCTCTTTAGCTCTTAAAATTCACATAAATGTTTTTGATTAAACAGGAGAATATTGTAGGAGTATATTATAGTTCAAGGTTTTTACTGCTTAGAAGGAAGCATCTTGCAAGAAAATGTGTAGTAAGATTTTTAACCTAAATTTGAAGATTTCAGTTGCAGTCAGAATTTATTATAAGCAAATTTAAGAATCACTGTTAGTGGAGTTGGTAGAAAAAAAAATAAATATGATCACCTAGTTTTTATAATTTATCTATGATGGATGGATACTTGTTGTGAGCCTGTAATGGTAGACTGCACTGAGGAACACTTCACTTGGAGTAATGGACTGTCTGTAACTGTAGGACTGATTTGGGGCTTGAAAGCTATTTTTTCAGTCAGTGAAATTCTGGCCAAAGTGAATACGTCCTTTGCGTTTTGCATAGGGTTGTCCGATTTCTAGCCACACCACAGAAATTCCCAGTCTCCTGAGCTGTGTGACATTGCTTATTATCCAACTGTGGAGTTTGGAAAGCTTTCTAGTGGTCTGCCAATTGAAGCGGTTTTAGATCAATGCTGGGGAGGGTTTGGCAGAGATGATGGTCCATGAAAATGGCAAGCAGGACTGTCTCATAACCTTCCCTCCTGTTGCCAGTGGACTATTTGGATGAAAACAAAGAACTGAACAAATTCTACAGATGCTTGAGTAAAACCTTCCGAAAAATGTATCATTTATGAGAGCTCATAAATGGGAGCTTGGGTTTATCACATCCTTAGTGCAGGAAAATATTTCTTTTGTGTATGTGTGTTAAGAAAGACTCTGTAGGTTGTTTCTTTCTTTTTTTTTTTTTTTTTTCTTTTTTTTCTTTTTTAAATATGTTTCATTAGAATGGGGGGAATCAGTTGCTTATTGGTCACTGGAGTACCATTTAGTGAAGAAAATACATTTCCCTCCCCTCCCCTCATGGTTACTGGCTGGTCATCACAATTACCAGATGCCAAGCTGTACAACACAGTTTTCCAGAAAGTGGCATCTGGCTTCCTGGCAGAGTCAGCAGCCACTTGTGTTGATGGTTTTGGAGCTGCAGCTGGGCCTGGGTGGCTGCTGAGGGAGTATACGGGCCACCCTGTCATTCTAGATGCTATTTACCTTTGGCTCACCTTTGATTCAGAATCATTTAAGCATTTGTGCCTTTTTATAATGCTGTCAGACATCAGTCTTTCAAATGGCTTTATGTAGATCCATTTGCCATCAGGAAGAAGAAAGCCATTTCACGTACACTTGTGTTCTCCGCATGCATATGAACTAGAAAGCTGCTCATATGCTAGCAGGTGGTTTATTTATCCACCAGGATGCCAAGTACAAGCACACGTATTAAGCCATTAATTTAAAAAGGGAAAAAGAAGAGAGGTAATCTGCTAATCTTTCAGTGAATGCAAACATGTAATCATACTTGATTATGTTCCACAGTTAAAAGATGCAGAAGGCTGGACTGCTGCGTTGATGTTATACAGCACAGAGGCACAGTCCTCCGCAGCACCTGCACCACACCAGGGCGGGCTGAGGGCTTGCCCAGGATTTCCCTAGGATGCTCAGTTCCCTCCAGAATGCTCCAAAACACAAGAACTTCCCTAGGATGCAATAAAACCTGTGTTCCCTGATCCAGCTACCAAGCTCTTGTGACTTCTTGAGAGGAGGATAATCATCTTACCTCACAGTGTTTTACTTCCCTGTTTGTCCACTTCTTACCGTGCTTCTTGTGTGTACCTGAAAGTGGTAGTGGTCGGCACCACAGGGAGTGCTGGCAGTATTTGTACTCAGCAGACTCAGCCTCTGCAGGCTGTCCCTCTTTAGAGAGGAATCTCTTTTCGGTGCTGCAATACTAGCAGTGTATCTCTGCCGTGATGGTGTTGGAGAAAAACTGAGCTGAGTACAACTGACAGAACTTTGCCCTTCTTTTCTTTTTCAGACTTCAGGCTTTTTCTGACCCCAAAGCATTGCTCCTTTCATTTTATCCACAGTATTAGTACCAAGATGGCAAACCCATGGTGATGTTGCTGTATGAAAATATGCAAACAGTCCCTGTTCTGATTTTAGCGATAGCATCTCAGATGCAGAATTATTGCTACTATATCTAATTGCTAGTCCACACAGTGGTATTTAAAACAGAGTGGTGGCAAGGATTCAATGTACATCTATTTATTTGTAACTGAGTGACCTTCTGTTCAGTGATATTATGGATTCTAGCTAGGTATAGGGATTCAGCTTCCCAGTGAATGTCCGGCTGTGGCTCATTAATGACTGGAATATGGGTTTTGTTCCCCTGCAAGTAGTGACAAAACCTTTGACAGCATCCTGTGGAAGATAGAGCATACCTGAATTCAATTGGCTTGATGTTCTTTGAGCAAGCTGCAATTCACTGACTTGGTATAATTTTTGATAAGTAATGGCTAGGGATAAAATCCCATATGGCCTTTTATATCATTCTACTTGGTACCTGGGAATGCGGAAGACTCTATCAGTAAAAGAATCTACAATGTTCTGAAGAGCATGAAAAACACTAGAAATGCTGCACAGTGAGAAACCTTGCAGTGAACTTAATATTGCATTCAATTTTATTTTTCTTTTATTTTCATACACACATGACCTTATTAAGTTTCTAAACATAAACATATTCTTTTTAAAATATATCTTCAAAGTATACTTGAATTCTAGCCCTATAGGGACTTGACACATCAAAAGAAATTTGCTGACATAAACTGGTATGTAGATCTTGATCTATTCTAATATATGATTTTAATGTTTCTCATTTTCTTGCCTTGCCAAGTCACATCTATCACACACTGTCACATTTAAGTTTCCTAAATTACTGCTTTTAACTTTTTGTCACTTATTCAGCATAGAGATATATTCTAAAGCTCAGTTTTGGTGGTTGTTTTTTTTTTTTTTTTTTTTTTTTCCTTGTGATTGTATCTTAATATTAATAGTTTGAGGGGGAAATGGAAGTTTCTGCTCAGTTAAGGAGACAGCACTTTTTGATAGATTTGGGATTCAATATTGTCCTGGTTTCAAATTCAAGACCTGATTTAATTTCCAAGCAAAGCATAGAATTCAGTGAAGCAAATGGAATAATGGCATGAGCAAATGGGGAGGATGTTCTGAGCATTGTAATTATGAGCAAGACAAAATGTATCTTCTCTGCATCTGTTTACCAGTGATGGATAGATAGATTCATTTCCTATTGTTTGTACTACATGTATTGATGACAAAGTGCTCTGATAAATTATATTATTTGGAGGATAAGAAGAAATAATAATTGCACTCTTTAATCAAGCTGCTTTGACCTCAAGCTGACAATTCCAAAGTTGCTTCTTTCTATGTTTCGGGCTGATCCTAAGCACCTCAACATTTTAACCAATAAGCGTATTTTAACAGCTATGCACCTTTCAGGATGAGGGAAATATGAAAGTATTTCCAGACATGCCAAATTTTGTGCTGCATTATTTCTTTAAACCCAGTTCCACTTTTAATATTGCTCTTAATTTTGAGCTTGCTTCTCATTTAAATTATGTTATCTTCTGGTTTCTTATGATACTAGAGACTTTAGCATCACTTCTCCTATGAGCTGACTTTCTTCTGATAATCATTGCTCAGAGCTTATCATACTGTAAACATGAAGCTGACATTCAGCATTATAAAATGTACAAAATAGTTTTACAAGAAAATAAAATGATTTTTTCTTTTGTAGGGTCTCAGAAGCTCTTAGAGACTGTTTAATTAAACTTCCATATCTTCATATGAGCTTTCAGAATAAGGAATTTAATGAATTTAGTTGGAGCTCTGACACAGCTTGGTCAAAGAGACCAACCCAGTCACTGCTAAGGCAAGCTTTCAGTTTTGCTTGAAGTGTTGGCATAATTTCTAGAAGGATACCCATATTTGATTTTAAAGAACATTAAATGATAAAGAAACTATCCCTAATAGCTTGTACCAGTTATTGGTTATTTGGTAGATAGAAAATGCATGACATCTTGCTCCTCTGAATTACTCATATTTAACTTGTGAGCAATGAAAATCATTGTGCCTCTCTGCGCTAGATTAAGAACTGGTATTATAAACAACTTCCACAGTCAATTGCAAGCCATGATCAGCTCAACCCTTAACTTTCTCTTAGCTATGCTGGGAGAATTTGTTTTTTAATCCTCTGACCATCATCTATTGATTCCAGACCTGATGATTGCATTCTAACTGTAGCCTTCAGCTTAGCACCAATTTAAGCAAAGAGTCAGCCCAATAAATGCTTGTTTTCAGTTTGAACAGAAGCTTAGTATTGCCTAGGCTCTTTTTTTGGATAGTGGGAAGGTGATGAATTCATAGAACCATTGAATGGCTGAAGTTTAATGGGACCTCTGGAAATCATCTGGTCCAACCCCCTGCTCAAGCAAGGACACCTACAGTCTTGCCCAGGGCCATATCTAGATGGCTTTTGGAGATCTCCAAGAAGACTCCACAGCCTCTGTGGGCAACGTGTGCCAGGGCTCTGACAACCACAGAGCACAGAAGTGCCTCCTGGTGCTCAGAGGGAGCCTCCTGTGCTCCGGTTTGTGCCCACTGCCTCTGGGCCTGGCCCTGGTCACTGCTGAGCAGAGCCTGGCTCCATCCTCTGTGCACCCTCCCTTACAAAGTAATGCAGGTTTGCTGTGTGTCTAACCGAGGCCAAACTGGTTTGTAGGCTCTGTGGCTAGAATATTTAAGGGAATATTTGCAAAGAGGAGAAGGAGGCATTTTTATGAGTATTTGTGAGAAGATTTTGGTGTTGTTGGAGCAACACGCAATTTGTCAGGAATGCATAATGGACCTATCAGGATTATATTTCTTATTGTTAACTTCACCTGCATCCCTGTCTGTATTAATGCACCAGAATTATAATAGCATTATTAGCAATGCATGTACAAGAGTTGGCCTGTTTTTCTTGGTAGCGTATATATAGATGTCAGAGGCCCATCGTCTGTAATCAATCTTACACTGGCAAAATGGAAAATGTATCTGTGATGGACAGGAAATATATTAACGAAACTAACACCTGAGGTTCTGAAAAATTCTTTGTCATAAAAGGTGAGAAAACACCATGTTAAAATTGTGGCAGATGATAGCTTGGTTTCCTGTTCAAAGTGAAGTTTTTTGCTGCCAAGCAACTGTTCTTTTACATGTATTTAGATGGAACAGCACTTAACATTCAGTATACTTAGTTATGTTCGATATCCTCTGCTGCAGTTTTCTTCTTCAAGGGTATCATTCTGTCACCCAGAATGTGAAGTGTTTGTACTTCTGTTCTTTAAGCAGAGCAGCACATTTATATTACATGGAAGTTGCACTTCAGTGATTTATTTTCCTCTGCAGAAGTGTGTATGCAGCACCAGATTAGTTTGCAATAGGATAGTCTCATCTTCCTCTGGTCACATAGGGCAAATGCATATGCATTTGCTAGAAGAGGAATAAAAATTGTAATATAACTAATCTGCATTTAATCAAACTGTCCATCTGAGCAGCAGAGCTGGTCGGAGTCTGAGCTGTGATACGGAGCTACTATCAGTGAGGACCTGTGAGAGTGGGGCTGGAGGACCCAAAAATGATTAGAGGACTGGAATATTTCTCCTACAAAGAAAGCCCGAGCGAGTTGGAGTTTTTCAGCCTAGAGAAGAGAAGGCTCTGGATAGATCTTATTGTGGCTTTTCATTATATAAAGGGGCTTATAAGAAAGATTGAGAGAGACTTTTTATCAGGGCCTGTTGAGATGGGACAAGAGGAAATGGTTTTAAGCTAAAAGAAGGTAGATTTAGATTAGATATTAGGAAGAAGTGTTTCACTCAGAGGGCAGTGAGGCCCTGGCCAAGGCTGCCCAGCGGAGCTGTAGGTACCCCAGGCAGGGCCCAAGGCCAGGCTGGGTGGGATTTGGGCAGCCTGGGCTGGGTGAGGTGTCCCTGTCCATGGCAGGGCTTGGAACTAGATGATTGTTAAGGCTCCTTCCAACCCAAACCATTCGATAATCCTATGATAAACAATTCAATGGATTAGTACCTGGTCCTTAAGTGCACAATGCTGAGACAGTCAGCTTTTTTTATCATGCCATTAACCAAAGAGAATCAACCTGTCAGGACTTGAAGGTGATGCTGTTTGTTGGCCACCATTATAGTAAGGTATATGTAATATGTCATATGTAAGATGCTTGCTGGGTCCTGTGCACCTGTCACATGATTCATTATATTTTTCGGAAATTAAACACAAAACTTGATTTAATTATAGCATTGGCCTATATGTAAATATCCATGACAGATATTTCTTAGTTTTCTGGAAATGCAAAAACTTGAAGAGCACTATCACCAGGGACAGCTGAGAATTCCGGTATATTTGTTTTATACTAACAAGTAGAAAACAACTAGACCTACTATATGAACTTCCTCGTAGAAATGCAGTGAGTCTGTGGATTTAATATCCTAAACCCTTTCTCTGAGCCTATTTAATCTAGTAAATTTCATACTGCTATTTTAATTATCAGATAACCACAATTGCATCAACCATGAATTAAATTCTGAATATTCCTGTCTCATGAACTTTATTGTGCCTTCTGTGGATAAAAACCTCGACTTCTTATTAGAGTTTTCTTCATCTTCACTACAATGTGACATAATGTGGGTAAAGTTTATTCATTCAGTCCGGAGTTCCTTGAAGTATTTTATGAAACATGCCATGAAGTAATTCATTTTTAACTTTTCTTTCAACAGCTAATTTAATTTTGACTTAATTAATTTGATGTGTTTAATTAATATAAAATTGTAATGGAAAAGTGCAAATTAATAACTAATCCATCACTTGAAAGTTTGTCTTAATTAGAAATACATTTACAGACAGTTTCAAGGAGACTGAATGATGGTGGAAAGGAAACCTCTTTGAAATTTTCTCCAAAACCAGGATGTTGAAAAAACATAAAACTTACACCAGTAAGCACAGAAAACTATTTTCATTATTCTGTATTAAAGTAGAGCTTTATTTTTTGTGAACACAGAGCTATACATAACAAAGACTTCAAATTTAATGTTGGTTATCTGGTAATGCAGCTAACAAAACATTTTCTTTTCAGTTAAGTGCAGTGGTCTTTGTTGCCTAGTGATAACAGTTGCACCAGTGGCTAGCATGCTTTATAGAGGCCTGAGAGTTTTTGCAATGCAATTGTTTTACCTGGATTCGGGGACAAATGGAGGGGGGAATAAAATAGTACGTCGCAGCACCCCTATGTTCCAGGCTGGAACATTTTTGAGTTCAGTAAACATTATGGCCTTCCAATAGGAAGGACACTGATAGAAAACAAAGGCATCCTGCCTCTTTATTTTCTAATTTTGAAAGATTTATATAAGAGAATTACAGCTGGGACTTGACAAAGGATGATTCCTAATTGTTGCCATTGGATGCTTTTTTTGTGTGTTTTTTTTTGTTGTTGTTGTTATTGTTGTTTTTAACCCTGAGAGCTCTTTTTCTCTAATAATGAATCTGATCTTCCATTAGGTTAAAAAATATATATTCCCTGGCTAAAATTTTGCAATATTAGTCCTCAAATGTTGAAGGTTGTGGAGAGTAAAATCCACAAATCTTGCCCGAGGTAGTGACCCAAGTCTTAGATGAGTTTTCTAAGATGCGATGCTTTCATCAGTGTTCCTTCCCTTTATTAATTTCACTACATCTTTTGAAGGTAATTACAGACCTGTTAATGAAATAATAAAATCATCATGACAATTTGCTTGTGCGACAGACTAAATGCTATGACCCTCTTTTGCATTCAGTTTTCTGAACCAATTCTCTGACCAGTTATACAGTCAAACATACCTGTGCAGTAGTCCAGGTAATGGTTTCAGTGAAAACTGTGATTTAAATTTTCCATAATTATTTAAAATGCATACAGCTCTGTCAAAATTTCTCACAATTTCTTTTCCTTCCATGTTTTTTCAGCTATAGACATACCTTTATTTACCTAAAGCTACTGCCTTTGAAAAATAGACCTGTCATCTTTGTAGATTTGAGAACAGCACTAATTAAGGTGATGTGTGTTCCCTGCTGATTCCCTTCTGCAAAGAGATGCATAAGAAAACAGAGGTAAACTCTGAGACATCAATTGAGCAGATTCCTTTGAATTTATTTTGTTTAGGATATCTTTGTGGTTTTACATGCTGGACTTTGAAAGACCTTGGGTACTTTGACTGAGATGTGTGTAATAGCAGTGTTGCAACATTGTTCATGTGGTATCTGAGTAAATGAGGTTAACTGATTTTTTTTTTCTTAATTTTTATATTTTTTCCAGGGTTGACAGCCTGTTTTAAATAGTTGGCTTGAAAGATAAGGTAGGCAATATGTTTTGATACACAGAGTGATACTTCCCTTTTTTAATTAAATGAATCTAAGTTGTGATTGAGTTGTGAAAATATTATTCAGATGAGGACTCAACAGATAAAGTAAAATAAAGCTGAAGTATGGTGCAAGATAAGAAACAGCAGCATGTTTTTCCTCTCTCCACCTCAAATCTTAGATGACCCCTTTGTCTATAAATGTGTGTATGGATTTGGGGATACTAGAAAAAAAAAAGATGTGGTAGTACTGCCTCGCTGATAACAGATTTGGACTCAAGCTGGTTTTGCTGCCTGGGGAATGTCAGCAGAAGGGAAAAGGCACATATTCTCCTTAAGCATCCTGTCCTTCTAAGCCAATGTTTGAATGCTTTCTTCTTCTCTTATCAGTAGAGTTGCAGTCCAGAAACTGAGTAATTTTTCTTTAGTTAATGATATTTCCCCAATATCAGCATTGCTTGAGGCTAAATGATTCATTTTAGTAGAGTAATGTCAGTAACTATTTGAGATTATATTATGTGGCTAATTTTTCAGAACTTTGCTCTTTTAAAAAAATCTTTTCACTTATACAGTAGAAAGGGATGTTTCACTTACCAGTTTTTACTTGTGAAGTGTTTTGTAACTGTAAGCAGCTCCTCTCTATGTCAGCTTAACAAAGCAGATAACATGAAAATATTTTCAAGTTTGTGATCATCTCCATGCAAATGGAAGTGATATTGTACTTGAGTGTTTTAAAAACAAAAGCCATTAAAGGTTCATTGCACCTCTACTGCGTAGTTCATCACTCTGAGTAAAAGGGTAGCAGTATGAGTGTGCTTTTAGTATAGACGTAGCATAGATAAATACTATAGAAGTAGATCCTCAGTGTTCAAAGATCTGGACAACTGTACCTCCCGTACCTCATTCATGCAAAAAGATAACTTTGAGACTCGTGTAGTTTGGGCACTATTGATTTAACTGTCAACAGGGCAGCCAGAAAAAAAAAAAAACAAAAAAAAAAAAAAACAAAAAAAAAAAAACACGTATACTAGATGAACACATCTCAGACTGTTAGTAGATACTCAAAATTATGTTGTTATATAATTTGACATAATGTAGGAAGTAAAAATGTAAAGAGTAAAAAAATGGTATCTTCAAATGTAATGTAGACGGTAAAAAAGAAATAGAAGTATTTTAGACTGTTCTAGAAAACAGACAGAGAATGGCCGCATATCATTGTCTAATGATAAAGATTCAGGTAGGGGACTGGAAAAAAAAAACATGGCTTTCTGTCATTTTTCAGACCTGGCCTGAGGGCAGTTCAGGCTGTGCTGGTAAGTGCTTCTCTAAACGATGCTTAGCTGCCTGCCTTGTAAAGGATCTCTGCAGTCTGGAGATGTCGGTGGTGCTGCAGCTGCCTTAGATCTAACCTTTCCAGGTGCATCACAAGCATTCCTGTTGTGAATCAAATCAGCTTTTGGAAATTGGTACTAGATAATCAATGGATTTATTTGTATCACTTCAAGATAACCACCTGCTATGATTTTATTTTTAAGGAAGAGCTAAAGGTAGAACAGACTGAAACAAAGAGCATTCATAAAAATATAAAGTTCTGTAAGAAAATAAAACTGTTACTTTGGAATAGCTGCATTCTACCCTTTAAAAGAGGACTTAGGCCACTCTAGAAAGATACCTTAGAGTACTGTTGGAAAGCACCCACCTATGAGATGCACGCTGAAGTTTTATAGCTATTTCTTTATAGATTCTATTTCTACTTCTATTAACTGGACATTTAAAAACTGTTTAGCAGTTTCTACTTAATCAAGAGTTATGTATTTTTTGCCCTTTTGAGATGGCTTATAGATTAACAGAAAGTAAAACTGCCATCTCAGTACCAGTGTTAGATAATTCTGTCATAAGAATCAGAAATTTACATCTCTGAATTGCAGTGTGGTGTATATATATAGCTGAAATGTTCTCTTGAACAGCATCACTTTTTAGATATGGACTTGAAAGAGATACTTTTTGTTACATGAGCAAATCTAATAAGATATAAAGGCCACTATAGAAATATTTCAGGATATGTACTAAGAGCTCTGATATTCCCACATTTCATATGAATACAAAACATTTGTTATCAGTGGAGCTCTCTCTCTGCACCTGCAGAACTTAATGTCAAAACTTTAAGTGGACAGGATAAGGCCAAGTTTCCACCTATCTCTAGCTATTCTGCTATCTAATGCAATACTAAGTGGAAACAAGGATTCTCCTAATTTCTAGGAGTGTTATGGAGACTGTGGCTTAAAATTATGATTTCTGTATTGCTGGAAACTCTACTAACAGCATGAATAATAACACTACGACATCATTAATTTTCACTTTCAAAACTTCGTGAAAGATATCAGAATACTGAAGACAGGAATCTCAGGTACTTTTAGGAAATAGAGAACTCCAGATACATTGATGCACAAGACTTTCTTTTGTGCGACCACCTATACTTACTGAGAGCCAAGAATATCTCATTCCTTTTAGGCTTAGATGTCTGAAAATTGTCTAAAAAGTGAGGGGACCACAATTAAGAAAGTCATCGTTTACATTTTGTTGTAAGTCATAAAACCAATCCTTACAAATAGCAAATTGATAATTCTGATCTGATCCCAGGCTGCTTGCCAAAGATTTCTATGATTTATTTACTACGCTACAAACATAATGTTTCTTGTACTACCTTGCAACACAAGTTGAGTTTCAAAGCAGTCCTTGCCACCGGGAATGCCTGCATATAAGTGAGGCCTTTCCTCATTGACAGTGGCTATACTAACTCCTGGGCTAGTTCAAAATTTTTGCAAGGGAAGGATGCCAATTCTGTCTTACAATCAGCAGGTAAATTTTGCAGTAGCTCCAGCCACAGGTATGAGCTAAAGTGGAATTCCCAGGGAATAAATATTTCATCCCAGGATTAGTTTTGTAACAGACTGCAGATGAACAGGTCTTTCTGGGCGTGACCCTTGCAGTTTGGTTCCTCTGAGCTGTCAGCTCTTACCTTAGGTTTGCACTAGGGTATGGCACATTACAAAAGCAGGAAAGGGCAGCTAATGAAAGATTTGTGGCAAGATAGCTGAAAGGTGGATTTCTTTATTCTGGATGATAAAAGATAATTCAGAATGGAAAAAGAGGTATCCCTCTCCCATGATTTTGTCTGGAAATGGAAAGACTTTCCCACGGAAAAAAATAAAAAAATAAAAATAATAATAATTAAAAAAAAAATGCATCTTCTGTTTATCAACAGAACCATGTCAATAGGCCGATATGGCCCATGTTCTACCAGACAACCAAGATATCATCCTGACCATCCTGACCATATCATCCTGTCTCATTGCTGTGCTGTGTAGATGCCCGTGTGGGTTCCTTCCGGCTCAGGGCATTTTACAATTCTATGATCCCCATGTCTTACCTCTTGTTGACTTATATTCTGCCTTGTGCAATTTTCCAGTGACTTCTTTGGGAGAATTAAATCACAAGACAATGATAACATGGTGTCTTTAGAAAATGTTCTTCAGGTTTTTCTATAGGCTTCTGGAAGCAATGCAGTATAAGACAGACTACCTGTAGCTACCTAAAGTATTGTAGTGATTTTAAGTCCTGTTTTATGTTTACCAAATTGCAGTGTCAACTGTGAACAGTTTAAAATGTTTCCCATTGATTGGGTGGTGTTACTACCTTCTGAAAAACATGAAGGCAGAGACATGATCTTGCATAAGTTAACCATGAGCTAAATATGGTAAAGCAGACAATTTACAAAACCTCAACACAGAAAGGAGCCCCTTTTTCTTATTAGCCACTACGATGCCGTAGGTAACCATTTTGTTTGAGTAATAGATGAGATTATTATAAGATTATGCAGTCACTCAGTTTTAATCAGCTGAGTGGGAAATCTCTGTGCTTTCTTATCAAAGGGCAGTAGATGAAAAGCGACATCTCCACAGATCATTATGAATGTAGCCTACGATGAAGGGACCACTCATCTCCTCTCTTTCTAACTAGAACTGCTACTGAGGGATTTATGTGCTGGGTGAAAATGCCTTGATTAAAACAGACTGAAATCTAAACACAATTAGACTGAGCAGATTCAGAAATGTTTTATATTCATTGAGTATCATAACAAGTGCATAAAGTGAAACAAAAATAGTATGAAAAAGCTGAATTTCCTGAGGAATTGTCCAAAATGACAAATTAAAAACACATCTATTCTTAGAGGCATTTAATAGAAATTTGGGGAATGTCCATATAGTCCATGCAATAACAACTACAAAAACATTCAGTTCCATCTGAGCACTTACTTGTTCTGTTAAGGATTTTTTCCTCTCTTTCTTACAAGGAGATCAAATACTTAATTGATGGGGCAGAACTGTAGAGTTACTGCATATGGCTATTCTGTTCCAACACAAATCAGAATGTTTGCATTACAATTTTCCCTTAGAATTGGACAGTAAGACTTAAGTACTTTAACTTAGGGGTCTGCAATTCATCCAATGTTGGGTGAAAGCATTTATTTAGAAAAGAGACTATATTTCAGAAAATATCAGCCAGAGTATATTTATTTTCCCACTACCATTTGGGGAAGGGGGAAATGGGGGAGAACATAAGCCTAAATCATATAAATTTAATGGTTTTAAGCCCATATCTGGCAGCTTTCTAAACTATATAATGTCAATGTGTCTGTAATACTGAACTAATTTCATGTTTTCTTGTTTCTTCATTTTATTTTGGATATAACAGCCAAATTCCATTCTCAATTACAGCTGACTATTACAATAAATGCACTGTAGATGCTTTTCAAATTAGCACCTCTTCAAGTGAAACCACCAATTTGATTGAATGTCTTTTTATTTTGGTCCTGAATTGCTTATCCAGTTGGCTTCTCTGTCTAGTTAGTTGACTACTTTATATTATCTACTGCCACTTTCTAAATACCTTGTGGAAGATTTTTGTTGAGCAAAGCAGCAAAACCCTTCCACAGCAAGTCTCCAGGCTGCAGTACGGTGTGCTGTTTTATGGTGGCAGTGCATCCCTTGCACCAGGCAGAGGCAGATTGCTGGGTTCTGCAGCTCTGATTCTAGTCCTGCGCCCCACTAGGTTGTGCTGTGGAAGGATCACATTATTTTTTCCTGCCCTCCTCCAGTGAATCGTCACCTGGCAGCTGGGGGTGATAAACAACACCCTGTGTACAGTCAGAATTTAACTTAGTGTGATAGTCACTGGAAGCACTTATGTTTGTGTTTTACTTGCCGAATGACTAAGAGTATTTGTACTGAAGATTTAGGTCAGGCCAAATTTTTCTCAACAAACATGAGAAGGCAAAAAATAAAAATAAAAATCAGGACAGAGATATGTTTTTCTTATTTTCCAGTTCTTGATCAGTGTTTCCATGCATCCCCTGTGTATAATCATGATAACATTTCCACTCTGAAAACTAGGTTCTCTGCAGATAGGTCCTCAGTCAAAACAATCTGATTAGAAGGTAAGTCTGGAACATGTCTAGAAAAATATTTATTCTAAATCCTCGGTCTTACTGTAATAAGCCATAATTTATTATAAGCAATAATTTATTATTTCTGTCTAGGCCTCACTTGATAGTGACGTTTACAACTGTTCCCCAAAGGCCGAGCAACCTCCTCCACTTTTCACTAAATTGCACTAACTTCTCTTGGAATCTCTGAAGCTGACTGTCGACTGGGAACTGTTAGGGAGTCAGGAAAAGCATGGGTTTTGGAAATGTGAGCCCTTTCTGTTCCACTTTTCTTGTAGTATTTTGAGTAAAACCATCCATGCTACCTTCTATTTCACACCTTCACACAGACCAGGGATTCCTCTTTTTTAATCTGTACTCCCTTCTGGACAAAACTTATAAAAACGTGTGGGTGGAGGGAGCAGTGCAAAGGCACTTTATTTAAACCGTGCAGTTAAACAGGAGTGTTATTTACATGGCGTGCACTGCAGCGGGGCCTGGAGCCATCTTGGACCAGCTGTGTCCAGCACGGGGCAGCCCGGCCTCTCATTGCACACAGGTTCCACCACCCCTGGACGTGTAAACCCAATGCAGTTATTAAGCCATAGTTGTATCTTGAAATTCCCATCTGTCCTTGGCAGCCATACAACAGGCAGTTCATTTGGCAGGCATAAACCTTCACTTCATCTGGCTACTTCGTATCAAAAGTTTACAGTTTGCCCAGGATGCATCTGTTGTGTGTGGGGTTCCTTGTAAGCAAAATCTTTTGATAAGGCTTTACAGATTTCATTTTGATGTATTATTTAAATAATTTACCCTATATATATTATTATTTAAATAATTTACCCTATTCAGAAATCTCTGAAGAGCTGCCCTTTGAGCAATTGCAACCAAGGAAGTTTTGCTCTGTTTCTGCGGCAGTGTCTTTTTCGAGGGCTCCAGAGCTGGGAAGACAGACTTGTATACAAGATAATGTTTCTTTTCACAGCTTCCATAGCTTGTATTGTTAGTGCTTCATAATGTAGGCATGTGCTGTACCAGCCTACAGCTAATGAGTTATGTACTGCAAACTGTGAATCTGTATCGACTTGCAAAGCGTAAAACAGTGTGTCATTATAAATGCTTACGTATATCTTTTTGTATCTTCCACAGAGACTGTAAACAAGCTGTTGGGATATGTTCCTGAATGGTGCTAAATGCCAGAGAAGGAATCATTAGCTCTACAGCAGTCTACCATCTTTGAAAATGGAATTTGAAATCACATATGCTTGTCTGGCTTCACTTTGCACAGCCTTTCATGGGTTTTACAGCTGCAAAGATGCTTATTTTTGCTTGCCCATTGAAATAGCTATAGCACATTAAAACAAATGACAGAGTGCCAGGAATAACTATTTCAGACATTAATTCGGTAAATTAAGAAAGAAATTTAAAAAAATCTCTCTATAATCTAGGCAAAGACCAGCCTGCAGTGGAACTGATACAGTCCAGCCTCACAAAGGGCTGCAGGGTTTGAGGTATCTTTGTTGCTGATGCATTCCTGTTGCGTGTTTATGGGCTTCTGATGCATAGCAATGTCGTGATGTAGACGCATTTCACTAAAAAGGTAGAAATGGATCACAGACTTTTGGGACCAGGGTAGGAGATTATTACTACGTAGTTTACAAACTGATGTTCCCTTCTTAGTAGTGATAATTGGTGACTGTTTCTGCAATTTTAATCTGTAGTCATTCTGCAACTACAATAGGGTGTCACTTTACTGTAAGTGGCAGGGTGAATCACAGTAAGTACAGCATATCCAGCAGAACAAGTAATCTGCTGAGTTAGTACTATCTGTCTCATGGCATGCCGGTAACTATAGCAGTCTTTTGAGAACAAGGATTAAAGTTAAAATTGCTGTTTCTTTATTCCCTTCCTCTCTCATCTCCACTCCCATCCCCCCATGATGATTAGAAGAAAGCCAACCAAAGACAAGAAAAATAATAATTTCTGGTACACTTAGTACTGTCTGAGTCATCAATCCTTCACACAGGCCTATGGCCCATTTCCTTTTCATTTTATTTCTTTGGCTTATAGATTTATAAAGTTGTTAGGAAAAAAGAGATTCAGCCTCTTGGTCTATAAGAACCTGTTTAAACATAAAGAGGCATTTACTTACAAATGGCATTGTATTGCCTATGTATTTATCTTGACAGTCCAGTTTAATTTATAAAACATAATGTGCTTGTAAGTCAGCCTGAGAAATGTAGTTTAACAAGCAATATTGACTTAGTAAATCTTCCTTCTCCCTCTTACGGCAAATCTGATAAACCTAAAACAGCATTCTGGGTGCTAGAGAATCTAAATATTAAAGCTGGGTTCTTCAAGATGATCTTGATAGTGCTTCACTTAAAACTGCAAGTTGAAGCAATAGTTTATCCTATTGTGAAGTGGTTTAATCTTTCCTTGATCATTTCTCAAAGATGTGGATGTGCTGTACAGTAAAATTGCCAGATTTGTGCTGAACTGCAGCTTTAGAATCCATTATTCTGAAAAGGTTATCTAAATTGAATGGCTTTAAGATGACTTGTAAAGTCATTAGGAGACTTCTAGGCCTTTATGTATTTGACCGCACAACCCGATGTGATTCATACATACTCTGAGATGCAAGCTTTAAATCTGTTTGCTCACTAAGATGCAGAATGGAAGTGTATGTTTTCCCATTTCTGACAAAGAAAGTGCAACATTTTATTTTAACTTGCTGCTTATATACAGATCAATTATGTAAATCCCATAACACTGATTTATTTGCCATATAAATAGTGGCAGGAAGATAGAAGGTTGTAGTTGAATCATAGGTTATGATCTTAAACACAGGTTTCACGCTTTGAATGCCTGAATCTTCTCACCCTAATGCTTCAGTTACCTTTCAATTCCCAGAGAAATGTTTAGTTCCAAGTTTCAAAAAGATCTCATTAAAAAAAAAAAAAAAAGTATTCTTTGTATTTCTTATTTCTTGAGGCAGCTTAACACCTGTTTAAGCATAGAGTTGTATATATACTTTTTTGTGTGCTTCAAACTAGTTCAAAATCATGCCTTTTCTTACTGTGCTTTCTGATGTGACAACTACTAATGAAAGGTGTTTTATAATGAGTGATTCTGGCAAATGATTTACTCAGCTTTTCTTATTAGTTGTTATTATGTACACTTTGATAACTTTTCAAAATACTTAAATATGTTTTCATTTAAAGTTTGTAGAATATTTTACCTATTGGCTAACTGGTTTGAGTTGCTGTACTTTTTCTGTGGTGTTCAAAGAGAATTTTCCAGCTGTATAGTTAATATAAATATGTTTTCCCTCTCTGATATGCCAGAGTTCTGGGAGGCACTGTTTGTATCTGTCTTTATATTCTTAGCATCACAACATTCTCTCCCCTGTCTTCTCTATTAAGGTTTTCTTTTAATATCTTTCTTCAACATGACTTTTATATCCCATTCTTTCAGTCAGTTTTTCATTACCAACCTTGATCTAGCAAGATGTTGCAAAGAGATTATTTCAGCACTAATGGGAGAGGATGCTATCTGTTCGTGGACAGATGGCTGAACAGTTCCCTGCACTAAATAATCCTGAGTCCCAAGTCTCTCCTTTCTCCAACTGTGCACCTTCCAGTAGAACAAAGGATGAATTTATTTATTATCTCTATTTGTTGTGGCAATATTGTCTTCATATTCAGGTAAATATTTTTAGCTGCACTGTGAACATGGAGAGAAATGCCCTCAATGTTGTACACAATTTTTATTCAAACTGAGGACCCTCCAACATTTAAATGGAAAAGTGAACAGTCTACCATGATCTACCATGATTTCCTGGTGGTGTTCTAGTTTAGAATGATGTAAATTCTGAATGACTTGGAAGATCTTAAATGTGTTACTCACATTTATACCAACAACAGAGGGTGAGGATGGGCCTTGTATACCTGACCAAGAAAGCAAGCCAGATTCTTATCTCTGCTATTAATTTCAAGCACATAATTCTTGCCTAATTTATAAATATAAAAAGAATATATTTATAAATTTATAAAGAGACCTTGCAAGTCAGCAATTTCCTTCCTGAATCAGGTAAACACTAGTCCAATTCTCACATAAATCCTATTCTTTAAAGAAGTATAAAAAACAATCACATGAAAATCAACTTTATTGATTGCCCTATTACTTTTATGGGAATTGCAGACAGAATTTTTGCGTTGACTTTACTGTAAGAAATCCTCTGAAGTAAAGAAAGGGTATTTGCAGATAGTGAGAATGTTCAGATTTCTGTGACAAGTGATAAATCCAGAGGTGTCTAAAGCTTCAAAGAAAACTCTGTAACAGCGGTTTGTCATCTACTGCTCAAGACATTGATAGTGATTTGTAAGCTCAGTATGGGAATGAAAACTTTTTGTTTTTGTCTTACAGCCAATATAGCAGAGAAGGCAAGGTAAAAAAGAACTGATTATTAAATTAAAATTTGTCTTTGTCAAGGAGAAAATATCAACACCTTGACAAGATTTGTAAATTCTGAATTAAACTCAATAAAGTCTTAGACAACTTCAGGCAAGTAAAGTTAAATGATTAGAGAAAAAAAAAATTGCTTGCAAAGTAGATAGTAACTTGCTTTGCATACAAGAAACCCTAAAGAGTTCACTGAGGCAGACAGTTGCAGTAGGCTAAATTGTGACTTGGGGAGCACCCCAGCTAAAGAAAAATTCTTCCTTGCCTCCCTTGTTTTCATGAACATGTCTTTTCCTCTCCAGCTATCAATAAAAAAAATCATCTAGAGAAAAGAATATGAATATGGATGCTAGGGTAGTTGCAGATTAATTAGTGACCTTCCCATACCAAAATTTATGGTACTTCATAGTTCATATCCTTTCTGGTATGATGGCTCTATTGTGTTCTCTCAACTCACTCTTTGGTGAAAAGAAATAAACTCTGAGATATAAACATAATGTTATAATAATCCAATTCATGTACACATCAGGCATCTGGTGATCTTTACTGGCTGTAGCTAGAAGCAGAACAAAGATGAATTTCTGACTAGATATTTATACAAGGGCTAACCCCCAGAGGCTGTAATTAAGCAATGCAAACTGGACAGGCTTTTGAAAGCAATCATCTGATGCTTGGAGGATTTGCACATGGAGTGGAGATAAGACTGACCAGTTAGCTCTCAATAAACTAGTTCAGGTGCTAGGAGTGCGAGGACTACATTAGTGCTCAGCTTTGTATGGGCTAATTGAACGTTGCAGAGCCCATCACAGCTCAGGTAAAGCTGCATGGCACCATACCCTGCAGATACCTAAATGAAATGACTGCATCTCCAAGAGAGCTCAGTAGTGAGGCCAGCAAGAGCTGCTGAGTGCTGAGCACTTAGGGAAATTTGGTCATTTTATTTTAATGTGATTTATTGGATTTAGCATCAAGATATAAAATAAATCACTTTTATATTTCCTTAGCGATACAGCTGGAATCTACTTGTGCATGTTATCCATGGCTGCTCTCTGATGTCTGCGTGTTTATTATGCACAGCAATTAAACACCCCTTTTTTCCTAGACAAATTAGAGCTGTGTGAGTTTGTGATTCTGCTGGCAGGCTTACAAATCTTGCTGTGCAGAGCTTAGAGTGTTTTCTAATTTTTCTGTGTCATGATGTATCTTGTATGACTATAGTTGTTTCATTTTCATAGCAAAGCTGTAATGATTTCTTACTGATTAAGTGGAAATAATGCCAACTTCTGTAGCTTCTTTGCTTTACACCCTTTGCTTAGCTTTCAGAAAACTGCACCAAAAATACCTCCTGTTATGTGAGAGAGGATGAAATGTGTTCCCCAAACTTACATGCTTGCATATTGGTATATATCTGGAGTATGAATTTTCATGTATATATGCAAGCTGTAATACATAGGTAATTGCTACTGGCTGTTAATGGTAATTTGTGTTCACATCCCTTTTGCAGCTTAACTTCATGCTGCAGTCCCTTGCTGCGTAACCTGTATGCTTCTCAGCACAGCTACATAGGGAGCTGCCTGGAGGAGGGCAAGAAATGTCTCTGTGTCTTATATGCCCAACAGGTTTAAATATGGAACGGTGTTTTTTCTCTCCTTATGGATAAGGAGTACAGTGTTGTTTGATCCCTACATACAGGGTTTGAGATACACAGGAACTGGACCCTGGAAGGCACCAGGTAGATAGCTGTTGGGCTTAACAGACAGTGAGGCTGACAGCACATCAGATAGGTTTCTTCTGAAAATCTGCCCAGTTCCTATTAAAAATAATAATAATAAAAATCAACACATTCCTGCAAAATATTTTGATTTTTACATGTGGAGTGTTTTCCCATCAAAAAAAAAAAAAAAAAAAATCTATTAGAAGTGTTCCAGTAATTTATTTTTCCCCAGTTAGATTTCCTAGCAGAGCTGAAGTGAAAGCAATCATCATTTAGTGAGCATTTTCTGTGGTAAAGTGTGAGGTGCCTCAGAGGGAAATGCCGTGTGCTGCAGAACAATGCTACTACTTGGTATCAATGATAATCCTGATGCAAGCTTTTGGTATCTCTTACTGGCCACTTTGCTTGCCTCGTTCCAGAACTTTATTCTCATAACTGGAGAAATCTTTGCTGGTAAAGCTGTACATGCATATCATGTTGCATAAGTGGCTTAAAATTTCAACTTACATGTCACAATAAGAAATGAGGTCCTTCAAACCAAGGAATAAATTTAGCACACCACAAAATATTTTCAGAAGCTAAATTTTACTAGTGTGATGTCTATTTTTATGCAGGCTATCTTCATCTTATGGGATTCATATGAGAGAGGAAGACTGGAAGAAAAAAAAAAAAAGCAGCAGATGAGTTATTGCAGTCAGGGAACTGGAGAGAAAAAATACATTTTTCAAGAATAGAGAAAGTCTGAATTCATGTATCTCCTTGCCCCGATTTCAGATGGACTCAGTAAAAAAGTAATACTTTTGCAGGGGGATGAGCATAAAGGATAGGGATTTTTGCAAGCTGAAAACAAGTGAGAAAAGGGAAGGGGAAAAGGGTCAGGAACAGTACCACCACCAGCAGCTACATCAACGAAACTTTGTTCAGATTAGTTTAAAATACCAGAAGATAATCAGAAGGGAGGGGGAAATGTACTGCATTTACATGAAGGGCAATGGAAGCAGTTCTGGAGGGCCAGAGCTTGTGTGGGTAATTGTGAGAAGCACCACAGTCTACTAAAGCATCAGCAGTTTCTGCTTTTTCTCTGTTCTCAAAAAATGAAAGCCAGCAGTAGAGGGGGCAGATAATCTTCTCCAAGCTTAATGCTCTGGAGGAAAATATTATTTTCCTTTCTTTAATGCTACAGCTAAAAAGCTGCTTTTCTTCTCTGAGCTATAATTATTTATGCCAGTGTAATAGAAAATACCGGAGCTTGACTGAAATGTTTGGCAGTGCGTGTTGTGACAAGATGTCAGTTCAGCAGGCTCTGCTCTCGGCATGCCAGACTAGGGCCAGGTGTGTGGGGCTGGGAGACTCTCCTGGGCAGGCAAGGTGATGCTTGGGTGTGATGACCTGCCTCTGCAGCATTTAGGCAGTGCCTGACAGGGAACCTTGGGTGCTGAAGATAACATATGCTGATGCATAACAGACGCTTGCCCAAGGAGCTGTGGGAAAGGAAAGGATATACCCAGTCTTCTCAGGAAAGAAATACCTCATGGGCAGCAGCTCCTGCAGAGAAATGAAAAGCACAGAGCAGAGGCCTTTGCTCTGCATGCAGAAAAGAACTTTGCTTTGTCCTGGAAGCTCAGCCCTTGGCAGGAGCTGGTTGAACCAAAACTCCCTTCTGCTCTGCCTTGCCTTTATTACTGATGCCAAAACGCCAGAAGAAATGCCATGGAAAGGGCAGGAATTGCTTTGGAAAACCTTTTATCATCACCTTCATTGGAACTTCTGGGTTAGTTGGAGAGTTAGAGGAAGTTCTGCTGATACTACCAACACATAGTGGGACCATTCTTATGCCTCCTGTTAACAGTAACCATCACAAGAGTGGCATTACAACAGTGGACTTCATGGACTGATTCACATCCGTAATGGCATAGGAAAGACTTAGCAGGTGGTAGAATTAAGTCTGAAGCATCAAAGGAAAATTTGTCTTTAACTTATATTGTTCTTTAACTTGGAAGAAAACTTTTAGTGCTCTTCCTCAGTGGTGAAGAAGCTTTTTAGCTTTTTGACAAAGAAAAGGGAGTGGTGTTACTTTTCCAGAGAGTCAAGACAAAGACTGTCACTTATATTCACATGGGTATTGTCAATTCAGATACCCTGAAATCTGCAAATATCTAAACCAGAGGTGTCTGGTTTGCAACTCTGCAGTGAGATGAAAGTAACCTTCAGTGGGTGTAAAAGTCCAGACCAGAAATATTTTGAATATTTTGATTGTGAATTGTGGAGTGTGAGACTCAAGTCAAGCACAGAATATTTTACCTTTTACTTGCTGCCAGTGTTGTTGTTTTGGGATTTGGCTTTTTTGTTTGGAGATTTTCCAGAAAGACAAGAAAAAGGAGAAAAAAAAAAAAAAAAAAAAAAAAAAAAGGACTTTTTTCCCTTCTTGGAGAAAGTGTTCTCTTTCAAAAGAAACATATAAACTTCCAGCTAATTCCCAGGGATACAGAAGGATGTTCTGCAATAAGGTTCCCTCTGAAAACAGGTTGGCTGCTGCCCTGATATTACAAACAGCAGGATTCCTTGGCTGTGGGGAAAATGAGATGGTCCAGCTGATTGAGGTTATGACTGAGCCAAGATGAGTCAATTACCTCGATGTGCTGAGCAACCATCCAGAGTACGGCAGAGAGGAGAAATGCCAGGGCTTGTACTTTCCACTCTGACAACAAACAGCTGCAGAGCTGTGATGAGGGAGAGGAGCTGCGATCATCACCAGTCTGGGCGAGTGGTAACTTTGGTTCATTTTATTTTTCGGTAGTTGGTGCCATTGGAGCTGTTTTATTTTCAGGTCTGGTAATAAAAATTTGGAGGAGACATCTGAAATGCATTTTCACACTGTGCTTTTTCAAATGTTTGTCAGGCTACACAGAAATTGCCAGTCATTTGCTGACATAAGGATATGACACAGGCGCAGAAGGCCTTTGGCATTCATCTGAGTCAGAAAACTCAAAGCACTATGACAGCTTCACGCCAAACATTTATTTATTTATTTATTTATTTATTTGTACAAAAGAGGGTGTTTAAAAGCCTCATCTTTTGGTGAGCATTTTATCTCTTTGTGGTATGGACTTGAGGCAGGCTGTATAATCACCACTTTGACTCACATCTGTGGGATTCAAGGCCCACTCATAACCATCTGCTGCCTCCTGTTTGTAATGACACCATCCTCTGTAGACCCCTACTTCCTTTGGTTTGTTTTGGGGAATACACAGGCATTTTACATTACATTTTATCACTGTGTGCTCACCCTCATAGTCGTTAACAACCAGTCCTTTATGACTTCTTGTACAACCTAGGCCTTTTGCATCTTCGTCTTGTAACTTTCAGCAGAAAGAAACATTTATTCTCTTTGCATAGTTCTTGGCTAAAAAGCATTTTTGGCTGATTACTTTAAAAGAAAAAATTAAAAAAATGGGTGATTACTAATACCTCTTAGCACAACCGCATAAAAGTAATATATATTTTTTTAATTTTTACCTTTAGGATTCAATCAAAACTGATTGCATAACTGTAAAGCCATCAGATCTGTCTTATGATGAAAAATGGCTTAACAGAACTCTGGAATTAAAAAGGAAAAAAATCATAATCTTGCAGCTCCATTTTACTTCCACGGGAATTTTGATTTTTACCTTCCCTTTAAAACCAATTCAGGATTACAGATGGAAAAAGTTGAGAGTAAAACGTACAAAACTTTGATAATAGGAATTAAGTTAACACTTAATACTTGAAATGATTTAAAAAAAAAAAAAAATCATTTCAGTATACCTAAATTGTATATGGGTACCTTTTTTACCAGCTTATACTTTCTTGTCACTCTTTGAAATAGTTTACATTTCAAAGTATATGCTAATTTCCCTTTATTACTTTTCTATTTCTCCAGAAAATCCTGAACAACAATCTGTAACTATTTATTGGTCAAAAAGAAAAGGCCTTTGGCTTCCACTGCATCTGATGGTAAACTAACACTTCTGTTTTCTGATTGCTGGTCCATCAATTTAGCCCAGCTGCCATTACCTTCTTCCTTAATTTCTGATACTCAAAGACCACTGAAATCTTTAATAAGTGAGGTTTTTCTAAGACCCTAGAATCCTTTCCTGTGCCAGATCAGCTTCCCAAGTAGATCTTTCTTAGACTAAGCTGAAAAGATCATAGATAAGATGATAATAGCATTCAGTTTTTCTTTTGGTGGGCTGCCAAACCTGAAAGATGCTACTCTGTTGGCTGGATGAACTTCTGTATGTCACTGCAAATGATTTCAGAGGCACAGCCTTCCAACGGCTTTAGGGTAGTATCTGTCTGTACAGCATCTAACTTTCTTCCTTAGTCAACAGATGCCAAGTTTAGCAGCAAGTTGTATTTGTCTCTACATTCTCATTGCTGTGATGGAAGTTATATAGGCATATTTATGCAGTTCTTTTGATCTTGTTTTTGTAGCAGTTTATAGAGTATTACTCTCATTACTCTAATCTTTCTTCTAGATACCTTTGCCCAGATAAACACTCGCCTTAATCCTGAGTACAAACTTCTTTTTCAGCTGTCACTGTGTTCCTTTTGCATACAAGGTTATTGAGCATTTTTGCAGGCCTGCCTTTGTATCTTAGGAATGTAGCACACAAATCCTAACTGACAGAGCTGTTTCAAAAAAACAAAACAAAACAAAACAAACAAACAACAACCAAAAAAAAAAAAAAAAAAAAAAAAAAAACTTTGTGTAGCTTTAGGAATGGCTGAATCTGAATGCCTTTCTTTTTCCTCTCCCCCTGGCATGGCCTGCATCTTCAGAAGTGTCTATTACTTTAACTTTTTGCTGTCTAACATAAACATGTCAAGGTATGTGTTGAGGTCTTTATTCCACATCAAACAGTGAGTGATATTATGCATTCATAATTGACAAATCTCAGGAATGCATTTGCATCATTTGGTACTTTTCTGCTAGTCAAAAACTAAATAGCCTTAGTAAAGAGACAAATGGATTAGTATAGAAACCTGCATTAACCTGTGTTCACTATGGCTTGACAAGATTCAGAGTCCTCTTCATGACAGGGATAAAATCAATATTTATTAAAATTCTGTACTTGTACAATTAGACATTTTCAATCCATGGAGCATCAGCAGGATGTAGACACATGCAAGTTTTTCTTTTCATTGTTGCAAAGCTGCCAGATTATGCAGGGGAAATAATTGTATTTCAATAATGCATGAAAGAGCCTAGTCTGCTTGAGGTTAAAAGATGACTAGGACATGAACAACAGTGAGCTCACTAACATTAGTCCTTGGTGGGACCAGGCAAAAAAACCATTTCATGCTTTACTTGGAGGTTTAGGTTACATTGTTATGTTGCTCTAATGGAAGTCGCTTTTGGCTGTATTTTGACCTGAAAAGCTGACAAAAATCCCTTTCACTAGACTAATGTTAAATATTAAGAGAACCAAAATGCTTTGGATAGCCAGTTCCATGTTTCACTGCAATCTGTTCCATCTTTATTTATTTATCTATCTATCTAGTCCGGACCATTTTCTTGACTATGAAGTAGAACAATTTTTAAGGAGTCATTTGCCCAAAATATTATTTCCAAATAAAAATATTAATTATTGAAAATCAGTTCTGAAATTGAATAGATACTTGTGTGACAGATATTTATATATATGATTATGGTTGTGCATGTAAACATCACCACTGGGGCTGTATACTTAGATTAAATTATACATAAATATTTGCAGCATTAGTTTGTGCAGTAACGGATGACTTCATAGCCAGTTTCAGACATTAAAACATTCAAAAAAACATTATATAGGTACAAAGATCAGTGAAAAAATAAGCATGGAGATATTTTGCTTGCTGTATGTCTTCAATGTTGTTTTTTATTATTTTTAAGCATATGCAAATATTTTCTTGTTCTTTATGACTTAACTCTTTTTGATGAAAGTTCAAAATTTTACAGAATCTACCTTTCAAGTGAAACAAAAGTGTTGTGACAGTTGCCACAAGAAGAGAAGATATGCTACATCTCATACATTCTATCTTAAGCATTTTTATTTAAACTGTGGTATTAAAGGTAGGAGAATGAATAATTGTCTATTACTTTAGTACTTCATATTTTTAAGTGAAAATAATAAAAGAAAAATAATAAAAAATGAATGTCATGCCACTTAGTAATAGATGGTATCTATATCTTATTGGGAAAAATAAATAAATAAATAAATCCTCTGTGAAATCCAAAGGTTGAGATAGTAAAGGTCTTTTTTTTTTTTTTTTTTCACTTTAAAACTTGAGAATTTCTTACCTTCTGTCCATAAATGGTAATAATCTCATGTCTTTCCAGTGTAATTATGAATAGTCCTGGCTGAAGAGCAGGTAAATTGTGTTTATTTATTTATTTTACTTAATTTGACTCTTTGCTGCATCCTCAACAAAAGCACAGCATAGCTGACTGCAATGGCTACATCTGCTGACAGGACAGTGCTGTGAAATGCTACCCATGATTTCAGGTTTGTTAGCACTACACTGGTTCACTGCAGCAAGATGCACCAATATCCTTTAGATTCTTACAGCAATATAGTTTCAGCATAGCACCATTGCACCCCGTGCTAATCATCTTCTTCTCTCAGGAAAACTATTAAGTCCTTGCTTGATGTAAAGCTCCATATTCATGCTGCTTCTTGTTCTAAATGGTCATATTTTGGTGCTGTCTTTGCTCTGCTCCGTTGTACCCAGTAGAAATGCCTAAAAAATTCAGGACCATGGTACTTGGAAATGGGGGGAAGAAGGGGGAATTAGTGTCTAAACTGTAGCCCTGTGGCAACCCTTCAAACAGCTCTCAGTGTAATCAGTGACCAACCATGAAGAGTGTTAAAATTTTCTTATTGATTTTTCACTGGCTCTGATCTGGTAAAGACTGAAATATGAATACCAGAGGGGGAAAAATAAATAAATAAATAAATAAAATAAAAATTGGGAAAATGTTTGCTAAGCTTCATTTGGAATAGTGCACAGTTAAGACAATAATGTGGTGTAAACTTGGGCTTTATATAAATGTCCCTCTGTGACAAAGTAAAAACAGACAGAATTTCCTTTAAATCAGTGCTATGCAAACATGAAACACACTGCCTACTTTACTAGAGTCTCAGTAAGCAGATGGTGCAAGCCTGCCAGTGAGTACTATACCTCCCAGGTGATATTTCAGCAAGAAAGATCTGTTAGTCAAGAACATTCTCTTTCCAGTCTGTGGGGAAGAAATTTATAGAGCAATGTGTTATGGGACTGCTGATTTCTGAAACAGAAGATGGCCTTTTTATTTATTCGTTTGGGATTCTGGTTTTATAGCTTTGCTCACTGGTTCATCCTGGTATCTTTCAGAGGAGCTGAGTCTCTGGAAGAGATATGCTTTCTGAATAGGATTGTAAGATTAACTTATTTTTATTTTTAATACTAATGATGACACAAAGATTTCTCTTCTCAGAAAAACATACATACTCCTTTCTGCTGATTTATTTCTGATTTGTGCTGCCATAAGGATTCTCCCAAGATAGTTGTTGTTCACTCAGTAATTTAAACTTTCTGAATTGCTTTAAACTTTGTTTAAGTTAAATCCCAGTGTATTTTCCTCTGAATATTTTTTTTGCACTCAATCCCTGAAAACGGTTTGTGAGTGATTTATTTATTTATTTACTGTTATCTTTTTAGTTCCACTGACAGTTTTCTACCTCTTGCTAACAGCCCTCTGGTCAAGCATCCTTGGAGAAAAGCAGACAAAATATTCTGCACTATAATATTTTTGAATTTGGAAGTGCACTAATAGATTCAAAAATTTAGCATTCTAGGGAATTACTACTGCAAATGTTGCTTGAACATGTACTGTTTTCAGTACTGTTTTCCCAGTTCTTGATTCTGCAGTCTCCGTTTAGTGTACCTACACCTGTGGGAAATACTGTATGAATACTTTGTTAGCATTTTGGTCATGTAAGTGAAAAACAAGTTGAAAGCATAAGGAAAGCTTCAGTGGAGAATGAGCTCCTCTAATGGATTTCATACTTGAAACACAGCAGTCAGGACAGGTCCATTCTTTCTTCTGTACAATACCTAAAATTATGTAAATTTTTGAGCCATATTCTGCTCTGAGGCAGGGATGCCAACAGTGAACTTAGAACCAAATCTTAAGACATGTATTAGAAAAAATTCTTAATAAGCACATTTTCCTATTAACTTATGTTACAGTTACTAAAGTCTTGGAGCCAGTGTTGCACAGACAGATGTGTTTTGAAGTTAAGCGGAGCGCCCCAAATTAACTTTGTTCATTTAGCTCACACGAGGAAGAGTGAAGGAAGCTCACTCTTCATATTTTTCTCTGAATTTGAGGATTCAGGGATGGAAAGGCAGCCCCCTGCCACGCTCCCTCTCAGCCCTCCCCAGTCAGCACAATGTGATGCTGCAGCACACACCACTGGGTTCCTGTCCTTCTGTCTGTCACATAAGTTGGTGTAAATGCATGTTAAATCTTACGCTATTCGGTATCTTGGATGGAACCACTACAAGCAAAACAAATGGGAGAATTTTTTTTTTTAGAAATTAGTAAAGGTTGTGAAACCCACTTGCCCCCTTATCCTTACAGTTCTGTCATAGATGTATCCTCTGTGGCTTTAACCCAAGATCTCCTTTAGTAGTCTCCATCTGTTGTGTCAGAAAACCTGGGTGGTGAAAATGTTTGCCTAAAGCCTGGCAAGGGCCTAGAAAGTTATGAACAACCTTAAAGATGTGGACATTTGTGCTTTCTGTGCTGAACAGAGCCCATTGATGCGGTCAAAGCAGCTAAATGTAGTGATAGTTTTACACTGTGCATGTGTAACTTGGGTACCATAAAAATGCAGAATATACAAAGCAGGAGCTAACAGTAACTGAGATATGAGATAAAGTCTTTTGAATAAGAACACCTTGGGTTTAGTTTTTTTTGGGTTTGTTTTGGGTTTTTGTTTTTATTTTTGCTGAGTTATTTTGCTTTTTTGTTTGTTTGTTTATTTGTTTTTCTGTGTGCAAAGGAAGCTGAAGACTAGATATTGGATCTTTTAGGAAACCATGACTGAGACATGATTGGGTTTGGGTGTCGGAGATCCTTCAAGATGCTAACTTTGTAAATGAAATGGTGAAGATTTTTTGGTAAGAAAAAAAAAAAGACTTTGCAGGAGATACCATGAAATCTTTAGATAAAGCAATTTTGTGAAACTCAACCTCTTGATATAATTGCCAACATATGTTAAAACAGACATATGATTTAACCTTAACACTTAAACATATCCACACGGGGTGCAATTGGTGTCCAAAACACACCTCCATCCCAAAAGCTACCCGCCTCCAAGGTGCGACCACCCCTCGCTGAGCAAGCACTCTGAATTTCTTGGAGCCTATTACTTTAAACGGAGACGGGAAAACTTTTCACCAATCATAACTAAGATATGCTTGGCTAGAGTCACTCAAGCTCTACCTCAAAGATAGAAAATAATGTAAATTGGCCTAAGAGAGAGGGGATGTTGGGGAAGATACTGTCATTGGGGAAGATACCGTCGTTAGGGAAGATACCACCATCAGGCGAGATACCATCATGAGGGAATGCACCATCCTGAGGACCTCCTGACTCCTGGGATCAGTCAACGGGCTGAGCCTCTCTTCCCCCCCACCCCTCCACCCCCCCCCTATCGGGACGCCTTTGGTTATACTGTGTGTCTCCGCGGAAACAGAAGTCTCTATAGAGTCTTTGTGCCTTTTAACGCGTTCATTTCCAGGCTGCGCACCTGTGTATTTCATGCTGCTAGCTTGCTTTTGCAGACAGTAGCTATCTCTGGCAACCCAAAGAACCTGTGTACCTGTTGCTGTAATAAATTGCACTTGATTGCGTTGTTCCTAGCCATGATAGTTCTCATTGAACGCAACTAGAGTAAGGGCGGTTATACGTTATTGGTGAATCCGTGACCGTGGTAGTTCAGTGCTCTGAATCCGACCCGACCCATATCGGTTAATGCGTTATTGGTGAATCTGTGACTGTGATAGTTCAGTACCCCGAATCCGACCAGATCTGTAATGGTTAATCAGCTACACCCCTTAACGCGATACCACACAATTGAAAAGCTACCCAGGACTGCCTGGCTTATCTCTTCTTTTGGTGATCTTAAGTGAAATGCCTGGCTCCTTACTGCTTTTGTGAACCAGATGCACTGAAATATATAAAATTGCTATCCTTGTTATAGAAGCCAAATAGGCTTCATTATATAGATATACAATGGTGCTGCTGGGGAGATGTGTTGTTTAGATTCACCCTAAAATACAGCATGGTCTCCTGGATCACAAATGCTAGCATAATCAAAAATGAAAACACATGTTCCTGGAGTGCATGGCTGTGGTTGGAAACCAGCAGTGCATCCCTGTGAGCTGCTTTAGCAAGCACTATGGTGGGGTTTGTGTCTCCAGAATTAGAGTTGTCAAGTCTACAGTTACCAGAAAGATGGGTTTGACAAAAACTGAGATCACTATCTGACCTTTCCATCAGTAGAAGGCACCAAACCATGCTCCACAACTAAATTTTTCACAAGTTTTCTTTTCTTTGCCATCTGTGCTACCAACTGCTCTTCTACTGTATATCGTCTGCCTGAAGACGTGCTAAGCAGGTGTGGCACATGCTTGGCTCATTCCTGCTTTGCATGTGTAATGTAATTATGTTTGACAGACTTGGTTTGATTGAGAGAAAACTATGAATTGGATTAAATGTTTTTTGTTTAGACTTTATTAGCTAAAGATGCCATTGCATAATTAATTTGTGAATAAGCAGCAATCTTGCAAATGAGGCAGTGAATCAAAAGCACAGGAAGACATTATAGCCTCTTCTCAGGATGAGTTTACACATTTCTTATTTGTAGTATTCATTAAAAATACATAAAGGAAGGTTAACGAAACATTGCAACAAAGAACCACAAAAACCAGCCAGCCACAGAAGCCTTCATATATGCATAAGTCAAGAAACTGAAAGCAAGCCAACTCAAAACAGGAGCCTGTGCTAGACAGTAAAATAATTTGCTAGACAATAAAATCATTAACAATATTTAAGTTCTATTCCTGGAAACTTTCTATTCAACCCCAAAGCTTTGGAGCAAGAATGTTGGTAGAACCATACACTTCCAGATTCAGTGCAGAAAATTAAGAATATTTTTTAAATGTAGCGAAAGTTTTACTTTGAGGTTTTTTAATTTTTACTTGGAAAAGATGCTACTATTTACATTTCTGGGATGGAAACAGGCTGTCTTAATTCCTATCCTTCAAAATATTTTCTGTTGCATCTGTTTCTACTTTATGTTTAGATCAAATAAATTCTGCAGCCATACAAACCATATCACTCTGGTAGAAAGTGAAGAAAATTGGCACAATGGTTTAGTTTATAGCATGTTTTGTTGTGAATTAGTTCTCTTGTCAGCCTTCTATACCAAAGCTCAGGCAAGGCTGAGGCACTGAGCCTGATCTTGTCTGCTCCCCCGGGCCCACGGGTAGCATGCGGCTGGGGGGTCTGGTGAGACCGTCACAGGCAGCGAGGTCTCTTGTTGCCCTCAGAGACCTGACGCCTGATCAGATGATTTGAGATAAATCTATTATATTTCACATCAGTTTGTCTCCCTGATTTCCTGTTAGCTAATCTTCATCTTTGAGCACGTCTTCTCCTGGACATGTATTGTTCCAGTCAATCTTCTTTGTCAGCACTGTCACTATGATGCATACTTCATACATTCCCTTTGGGTGCGATATTCTGGCTTATCTCAATTCAGCAGAAACAAATATTTCTAGCTCAGACATGCAAGGACATTTTCACTCCAGGGTATCAAAGATGTAGGTTTTACTTGAACCAATGACAGCAAATGAAAGTGAAGGTGTCCTAAGGTGATCCTTGAAACTGAGAGTCTGGATTATAATGTTCCTCATTTTCTTTTCCTTTTCCTTTTTGTTTCTTAGTAGTAACAGGCGATCTCTTATCACAGGAATTTGTCGTTTATTTGTTTATTGTATTGTAAATGTATAATTATGGAGGATGATAAGTAATGTGGAGGTACTAACTTCCACATTAGCAACAGCAATATGTATTAGGAAAAGCTCTTAGCCCAAACAACAATCTTTGAATGCAGCCGTAAGGGACATATAAAAATAGGTCTTCTGAAAATGCAGTTTAGGACTTAAATTAGTTTGCCAGTAAGAACTTACCAGATGTATAATGATTTATGCAAATTAACCTTCGCATTATTTTAGGTGAATTTATTCCTTTACACCACCACCATGTGAGTGAAACCACCAATACTCCACACTGGATGAAAGGACAAATAGCTTTTTTCTTTTTCTCCCCAAGAACTATCACACTTGTATACATCTCCCTTGGAAAAGTTATAAACCATAGAGATCAGAGAGGTTTTTTAATATGTTTAGCCATATAACATTCTCCTGCTGCCTGTCTTTCACTTCTACGTGAAAGAATGTTCTGCTTCTGCTTCCCAGCATTGTTGCATTTTTTCACTTGAACACTAATCTCAATCTGGTGGGAAAGAAGATTGAAGTGTGGTCATTTAATATTTTTTTTTCTTCCTGCTAAACTCTTTACCAAAGGTTTATGGAGTGGTAAGATCTGAATGGTCTGATCTCCATTTTTATTCTAATTCTTTGGCCATTGCTCAAACCCTGGTTTCAATCACGTTCTCTATATTATGATTATTATGTTCTTCTTGTGCAATGTTTTGAGCCTTCAACATTCATACAGATGTACTGCCCCTGCTACTCTATCACCAGATAATGATTTTTTCTTCATTGCCTGTACTTAGGATTTTTCCATGAATTTCCAGTTGTGTTGGCACTTCCCATGGAGATGCTCAGAGCATTAAGTACTGTGGCAGTACTGTTGATTTTTTCTAAAAATACTAATTTTCTTTCAGGAGCTGTATAATGTTTAAATACAGTTTTCTCTCTGTTGTGATTTTTATTACAGAATTCCTGTCTTTGTTGTTTGAGTTTCAATTGACTCCATTGCTTTTCAAATCCCTCCAGCCTTCCCTCAATTTTATTTACCTTAGTCTCAAAGGAGGCTAGGGAAGTTTGAAAGTTATCGATTTTTAAATGAAGAGATTGAAGAAGTTCTTTTACTAAGGTGTCTTGTAAAGTGTTTGAAGGTGGAGAGGCTGTTCTAGGCATGGAAGATGATGTCTGCAGGGTGGGCTCACTTGACCCATCATGCAACAGGTTTTATTTTATCTGCGTGTTTCTTTCAAACAACTTCTGGCACATTATTGTTTGTCTGTCTCAAACAATGTCCAAACACTTGAGGAGACTTATCATCAGGGTTTCAAAGGCAGTGGTGGGTTTTTAGACTTGTGAGTATGTAATAGGAGCTATAATCTCTGCAGCAAACCCATCAGATGATCCATGTTGTTAGAGTACTACACAAAGCCATTCTCATCCTCAGGTGCTTTGCATCAGGGTGACTTTGCACAGCCTTCTTTTGTCTGTCTGGGGTCTTAATTAGACACTGGGCAAATGAGATCACAACCCCTCCACTCTTTCAGAATGAGAGTGGGAAAAGGAAGGGAAACACAAAATAATGTATGGGAGTATAGCGAAAGGAAAATAAATGCCTTTGTTAATAAGGAGTTTCACAACAAATAAATTTGAAGCAGGTGAAGTTGCTTCTCTTTGCCAAATTGAAAAAAAAAAAAAAAGTGATAGAAACATAGCCCATTCATTTAAAAACAAGCCATTATTTACCTCCCTTTACTTCTTTCTGTTAGTCAGATTTTGGGTTTGAATCAGGATCCTCTGGGTTGAAGCCCCTCTTAACTAATGATTGGCTCCGAAAAAGGGAATGAAGAATTTCAAGGAGAGTATCTGAACAGAAATCTTGAACACCAGAGGTACTAGGGAGATTTAGTTTTAGGAGCAAATATTATGATATAGGATTAATATTATTTATTTTGAATGTATTGGTGATAAACTAAGATTGTTTGGAGAATTCTTTTTTCACTATAAAGCCCTGAATATTCTCTGAAACACAAAAGAGGACAAAATTCAGCACATTTCAGGTTCAACTTTGACATTTTAGAAGGTAATAGTGATTGTTTTGTCATAATACAAACACTTTATAAGAGAAAATAATACTTTTATTTTTATTTTCATCCAATGTTGAATACATGATTTTCAAAATAATGTTTTAAAGTTTCCTAAAAAAAAAAAAAAATTGATTCTGTAGCAGAGATTTATTGAAATTATTTCTTATAATCTCTGTAATGCCTTATATAATTCTACCTACTTCTTTCTCCCAATGAAATATTTTGGATCAAAGTAGAATTAATAAGTGCTAATAACAGGATGAGCAAAGTTAGTCATCTGTCTGTAAGGGTCTTTGATTCTGTAAGTGTTTTTGCCACTGAAGACTGCAAAAATGTCTCTTCCACCTGGCATAACACACAAATAGGTCCACTGAGTTCAGTGTGCAGCATTTACCTCTCTGTGCATCATGTTATCAAGCTTTAGACCATGGTGATTATTTGAGTAGTAAATGCAACACTTGTGATTTACAATACTACATGTAACAACAACATTCTCAGCTATTAAATTAAATGCCTTGTTTCATTACTGACAACAGCAATGCTTGAAGCTTTCTGAAGCTCTTAAAATGGTAGAGGATGAGGATGTTTTTACTCTGAAGTAACTCATTCAAAGAACGCTTGTAATACTGTAAGCTGGAACTTTCAAAGCAGCCAGACTCTCACTGGGTTTCAGTAGGGTTATCTGGAGAACTGGATTTAAGAATATCCTTGGAGAAAATAAATTCAGTAGGTTTACACGAAATCAGCCTGACAGTTTCTGAACTTCTTTTTAATATGGAAGGAAAAAAATATTAACACTTGCTCTTATTTTGTGCATCTTAATCTTTCTTTCCAATTTAGCAACAGTAGGAAAAGGTCCTGAGTTACTCATCAATTGGCTGATGGGGAGGGCTCAAAGGGCTGTGGTAAATGGGGCCGCATCAGGTTGGTGGATGGTCACTAGTGGGGTCCCTCAAGGCTCCGTTTTAGGGCCAGTCCTCTTCGATATCTATAAATGATTTGGATGTAGGACTAGAAGGTGTTTTGAGCAAATTTGCCAACGACACAAACTTGGAGGAGTTATGGCCTCGGATGAGGGTGGAAAGGCCTTGCAGAGAGATCCGGACAGGTTGGAGAGCTGGGCAATCACCAACCACATGAAGATTAACAAAAGCAAGTGCTGGGTCCTGCACCTGGGATGGGGCAACCCTGGCTATATGTACAGACTGGGTGACGAGACACTGGAGAGCAGCCCTGCAGAGAGGGATCTGGGGGTCGTGGTTGACAGCAAGCTGAATATGAGCCAGCAGTGTGCCCTGGCAGCCAGGAGGGCCAACCGTATCCTGGGGTGCATCAAGCACGGCATCGCTAGTCAGTCGAGGGAAGGGATTGTCCCGCTCTGCTCTGCACTGGTGCGGCCTCACCTCGAGTACTGTGTGCAGTTCTGGGCACCACAGCACAAAAAGGACGTGAAACTGTTGGAGAGTGTCCAAAGGAGGGCGACAAAGATGGTGAAGGGCCTTAGACGGGAAGACATACGAGAAGCGGCTGAGGTCCCTGGGCCTGTTCAGCCTGGAGAAGAGGAAGCTGAGGGGGGACCTCATCACAGTCTACAACTTCCTCGTGAGAGGGAGTGGAGAGGCAGGTGACTTATTCTCTGTAATCACCAGTGATAGGACCCTGTACTGGGTCTGGCTGGGATGGTAACTTTCCCTGCAGCAGCCCATACAGTGCTGCGCTCTGCACTTGTAGCTCGAGCAGCACTGGTATCACACCAGTGTTGTGTCTGCTGCTGAGCAGTGCTGGCACCGCATCAGGACTCTCTCTGACCCTCCTAGGGGGTGGGCAAAAAATGAGAAAGAAACATCACCAGGGCAGCTGGCCTAAACCACCCAAAGGGATATTCCATACCATACGATGTCACACTCAGCAATAAAAGGTGGAAAAAGGAAGAAGAGGGGAGGGGTGGGCTCTCGTTGTGAAAACGTCTGTCCTCCTCCCGAACACCGGCTACGTGTGTTGAGGCCCTGCTTCAAGGACGTGGTCAAGCATCACTCATTTGTGGGAAGTAGAGAGGAATTTCTTTCCTCTGCACTTCCACACAGCCTTTACTTGTTTTGTTTTTCCCTTTCCCCCTCCCTTTTCCCCTTTCCCTTTTTTCCCTTTAGTTAAATTGTTTAATTAATAATAATCTCTCCTTAATAATTATTTTTCCCTTTATTTAAATTATCTCAACCCATGAGTTGTTCTTTCCTTTACTTCTTCCTCTCCTCATCTAAGGAGGGGGAGTAAGACAGCAGTTGTAGTGTTCAGCTGTCTGGCATGGTAAAACCACCACAGACCCATGGGAACGGTGTTAAGCTGAGGCAGGAGAAGTTTAGGCTGGACATCAGGAAGAGGTTCTTCACCAAGAGGGTGGTCACACACTGGAACAGGCTCCCCAGTGAAGTAGTGTCTGCACCAAGCCTGTCTGCATTTAAGAAGTGATTGAACCGTGCACTTAGTCACATGGTCTAAAAGTTTGGGTAGACCTCTGTTGGGCCAGGAGTTGGACTCCATGATCCTTATGGGTCCCTTCCAACTCGGGATATTCTATGATTCCATGATTCTTCTGATAGCATGCAGAAGTATACTAACAGCATTTTTTAATTCCACTACATCTTATCCATATCTTATTCTAGAGAAGGTGCCTTACAGCATCAGTTGGATTCTAGAAGTAATCTAGTCCCTTAGAATAATCTAGGGTGGAAAAGATCGTCAAGATCACCAGGTCTAACTACCCACCTGACCTACCCAGTTCCATCACTAAGCTGTGTCCCTTAGGGCCACATCCATGCCTCTCTTCAATATCTCCAGGTGTGGGGACTCCTCCACCCCCCGGGCAGCCTGTTCTGATGCTTGAGCACCCTCTCCATAAATAAAATTCTGTCTGATATACAATCTAAACCTTCCTTGATGCAACTTGAGTCCATTTCCTCATGTACTGTCACTTGTCACCTGAGAATAGAGAAAGATACTCCTCACTACAATCTTTTTTCAGGTAATTGCAGAAAGCAAGGAGGCCTCCCCTCAGCCTCCTTTTTTCCAGACTACACAACCACAGATCCCTCAGCTGTTCCCCATAATTCTTGTTTTCCAGTCCCTTCACCAGCTTCCTTGATCTTCTCTGCATACGCTCAAGAAACTCACTAGCCTTCTTGTAGTGAGGGGCCTCAAACTCAACCCAATATTCAAGGTGCCATCTCACCAGTGCTGCATACAATAGGACAGCCACTCCTCTGGTCCTGCTGGCCACACTATTTCTGACACAGGCCAGCATGCCATTGGCATTCTTGGCCACCTGGGCACACTGCTGTCTCACGTTCAGCCAGCTGTCTACTGGCACCCCCAGGTCCCTTTCTGCCAGGCAGCTTTCCAGCTGCTCTTCCCCTAGCCTGTACCCACTGCGTGGGGTGGTTGTGACCTAAGCGCAGCACCTGGCACTTACTCTTCTTGAATATGATGTGACTGGCCTCAGCCCATTGAGCCAGCCTGTCTGGATCTGCAAAAGCCTCCTATCCTCAAGCAGATCAACAGCCCTGCTTAATTTCGAATCACCTGCAAATTTACTGAGGGTGCACTTGATTCCCTCATCTGTTTCAAAGTCCTCTACCTATTAGGAATGTGTGTATAAATACGTGTGTGTGTGTATGTATGTATATGTGAGAAGGATAGATGTCTTCTGCTTTCTCTTTTCTCTTTCTCTTTATGCAGCCAATTTTGTCCCATTCTGTTGCACCACATAAATACAATATGTCAGATTCCGCAGTCTGTATTGTTTTCCTGGATAGACTGGAGATTGTGTTCCATGGCTTTTTTTGCTGTGCCTGAATAAAAGCCAGGATGTTATTGCATCACTTCATTTTATATCAAATTATGTTGTCATATAATGATATAATTGCCAAACACAAGCAGATGCAATGGTTATAGTACAATAAAATGTCACAACTGAGAACACTTTGTGTTTTCATTTAGAAGTTTGTTTTTCAATGTGAAAGTTTCTAACGCAGTTGGGATGTGCATTTCAAGATGTCTATATTTATTTTCTACTAATGTGGCTTTATTTAGATTTCAGAATTAAGAAAAAAAAAATCAGTACCCAAATTGTAGAAAGTATATACGTTGTGCTAAGGTCTGCCCTGTTCAGCAAGCACTTCAGTGGAGAAAGAACTCAGTGAGTAGTGGCTGGGGGAGATGCTGGCATGAGTTACTGTAACTCATGTACTTTGTGTAAAGCTAATCACACTCTGCACTCTAAACTACATTTTCATTAGTCAAGTTGATCTTTATTGACAAAGAAATATGTGGTGCATTACAACAAATTAAACTATATGAAATGCAAAACTATAATGAGAATTTATTTTTTAAGTGTATGGAAAGAAAATTGCAAAAGCAAATGTCAGGTAAAAACAGAGGTTCACAAATATTTCTTTACAGTTATTATTTAAGTATAAGACTTAAATTCATATTTCCTTTTAATTGGCTTTCTAATTATTTATTTTCTTTTAATTGATGTTACTGTGAGTGAAATATTTTTTGAATTTACAGACATGTTAGTGGATATGATCTCTTTAAAAAAAATTCTCCCCTGTCCTGGCTGCATTCATTACAGGCAAATCAATGAAAATTGATAAACCCATGATGGAAAAAAAAGAATGTATTTGTATTCATTACAGAGGATTGGAGATAATAATAAAATGAAATGTTGTTATAGTGAGATATAAACCCAACCTAAGGAATTGTTCAATATGTGAATAGCTAGATACATTTCATTACTGTGATATGGAGCAGCTTGATAGTGGAAGCCAATAATTTAAAAAGTCTTGAGCACAGGGTTATGCTGACTATACAGTTCAATACGTTAATTGACAATAAATCCTACTTGCCTATAAAAAGCACTTCACTAGTCATTTTCAAGATGGTCATGATTTTTTATGATGCGGAACTTTTAATTTACAGGGATGATAAAAATAGATTTACTTTCAGCCACTTGTATTTGATTTAATTACCTAATCAACTATAAATCATCTACTATTGAAAAAGTAATTTAACGGAGATGATATTTTGTCGTCTTTTTTTTTTTCTAAAAGAGAAAAAGGTCTTTTGTAAAGGAAGCTGAGATAGGATTTAGAGGAATTAAAAATTCTATCCTTTTCAAGAGAGGGTTACCAGTTCAAAGACAAGATGCTTGGTTTTACTGAATAAAGGCCTCAATTTTTTGAAAGACTTGTTTATGGTTATTTAATCTCCTGTTAGGAAAGCACACAGTAAAAGAGCTGTACAGCAAAAGACTAGCTATGGATATTAGTGATCTGAAACAGGCATTGTATGATGGAACTTTTCTCTGTCGGAGATCTGTTTGAGCTAATACCACACCATACGTCTAGTGGCCAATGAACATGTAGCATGACTGTGAACAAAGAAACAACCATGCCATCTCCACACAAGGAAGAGAGAAACCAGTGTGATTTTAAGTCAGAATCAGAGTGGCTTGATAAAGGATTGTGAAGCTTTATTTTGTGAATTATAATTTTTAGTTCCTTACACTGTAATTTTTAGTTCCTAGATGAAAACAGGATAAGTTTTCCTATATTTTAATGGCTATCTCCCCCCCGCCCCCCCAAAAAAAAATCTTAAAAAAATAGAAGAAAAATGTAGATTAAAAAAAAATAAAAATGATGCTTTGAAGGAAGAAGGATGAGATTTTATAAGTGGAAGGTAACAATATATAGTAGTTTCTATGTACAGTCTTATTAAAGAGGCAGACTGTATACTGGGAATGAAAATAATTCATCCTATTATACATAGGCTCCCAATGTCTCTCTTGAAAAACATTATTTCTTAAGTTCCATTAACAAGTGTGGGTATAACATCCCCCAGACTATATTAACATGAGGCTGATAGTACTTTAGACATAAGATGGTCCAGGTAAAGGGCTTGTGAAATATTTTCAGAGAGGAATTTTGATCAGCTGGATTACAGCTGTTGAAAGGATTACAGAACAAGAATTGATTTTAAATGTTTGTTGCTTGGTATTACCATTTGACATTACTTAAAAAACAGATTAAAAAAAAAAAAAAAAAAAAAGCCCCCCCAACCAACAAAAACACAACACATATATCTCCTTTTGTGTGATTAGAGGGAAAAAAAATAAAATAAAATAAAATAAAATGGTATATTTAGAAGAAAAATAAAAAGATACCTCGTATAGATTAGAAAAAAAAAAAAAAAAAAAAAGTGTGTTACTCTTGGATTATGAAAATAATAAAAGCTAAGAAAGTATATAAAGTAAAGTTAGGAATAGTCATGCCATTAACATTATGAATGAAGGAAAATCAATGCTAGAAAATATCTCCTTGCACATTCAGGTCACTTTATGAGTTGGGAATAAAGCCAGCTTCTGTAATAAGGGTAAAAGAATCATGTGAAATAATGAAAACTGGACTGGAAAGTGGAGATTTGAGACTAAATTACCTTAATAACTAGAAAGCTTCATTAAATTTAAGGGAAAAAAAAAAAAAAAAAAAAAGTAAAGTGTGTGTGTTAATAAAAATTTGCATTTTTCTTACATTTTTTAACAACAGCTTTTAAAAAAGCTGAAGAAATTGATATTTTCCATCCTATAACTCTTTTCATAGAAGATTTAGGAACTTTGCATTTTAATTTCCATAATCAAAGGTTTTTATTCTCATAAGTCCACTGTGTAATTTACAACCAACATGAAATTACATCCGCCCTCATAAAATTCCTCAGAATTACCATAGGTAAATGAAAGTTGCCATACTGAGTTACACCAGTATCTCGTTGTCAGATGAGGCTGGGATGAGGTACTTGGAAGACAGTATACGAAAGCTTAAATGGGATAATTAGGATATAGCTTACCCACACAAAAAAATGTTGCTTTTTTCTACTTAGTGAGAAATGGAGATTATGTTCTCCCCAACTGTTTGTGGCTTCTTTTTAACCCCTAGCAAATGAGTATTAGAATCTATGGTATTTTAGCACAATTATTTAGTACAGCTACTCATATATGGCTTCTATTAGGGATTAGTTTTTTTATTACCAACCTTGTTGCAACTCTTACTGACTGTTTTATTGACTTATTTCAGGCTTGGCTCTGGATCTTAATTTTCTGAGTATAGATTTATATCTTAACAGGATACGTTCATTGGCTGGGTTATCCTTCTGTATGGCTTTCCATGGTATAAGAAATTCTAAATTGAAGCTGTCCTGATGGTATGCTTTGTGTCTGCTGACTTGGAGATGGACATGGCCCCTGCCTAAAATCAAGCGAGGGCACAAATTGCACAGTCTCATCAGGCACCCCAGTATTTCCATTGAGTACAGGTGTAGATGGTGCCTTAAATGGCCAGGACATGAATGGGAAGCGGCTCATCTGGTTGTGTCAGACTTACTGCACATGGGCTTATGTATCCATAGCTGACCTACAGTGACAACATGCATTCTGTTGCTGGAAACATGGCATGATAGAAACATACATACTTGATGTAAAATTGTTACACTGGATGATGCTAACGGGAAAGTGAAAATGTGCAGGATCTAGAAAGCGTTTTTTTCCTTCTTTCTCTTATAATTGTGTGTAGATACTATTCCTGCAGTTTTATTCTTCTGTGAGTCAGGAATAATTCTGGTATTGGTTTGCTCCAGGGAAACTCAAGATGATGAGCTGAGGTCCATTTGACAAGCACAGAAACCAGTAATTAAGTTCCTGAGTATTCCCTAGGGGAAAAAGAATGAGTCTCCAAGACCATTCTCTTAAGTGGTGGTTCAACTACCTCTTGGCCTAGAATGTCACCTAGATAAGAGAAGTCAAGAACAAACGACACAAGTATTTTTAGAAATGACAGAACCTACTTAAAAATTACTGGCAGAAAGGAAGAGACAATGCCACCTCTTTTGTAGGTTCAGACAAAGTTATCTGTATTAATTTTTCTGGTTTATCCGTTAGTTCCCTGGGAGGTCTTGTCCAAAAGCAGATCACTGCCAAGTAGGTTATCTTAGACAAATCACCTTTCTTAACATACAGTAATTTTGTATTAACTAGCATACAGTCTCTGAAAGGTAAAGGATACAGAGATACAGTCAATCAAAAGTAGTAGAAAAGGAGATGCAATAAGAGGAGAGCATATATTTTTTATGTTCAGACTACCCAGAATTTGAGAGAGTTTATGACATGCTCACCTGGGTCTATTTTAACCATCAACCTTTTGAATTTCTGTATATGAATATTTCTGTAAGAAATATTTAACATGTTTCCCTTTGCCTGACCTCACAGTGCAGGGCAACTGCTTGCCCTTCCAGGAAGCAAAGGCAAAGTGTGCGGCCTGTGAACTGTGGGTATATAGTTCTCATAGCATTGGTAACTTCATGAACAACTTCAGAACTTTCTTCACCCATCAGTGCTTATTTTCCACTTGCATAATTTATCAGGTTAAATGTTTTAAAGACAAAATTCTGATTAAATATATCCTGCTCAAATAACTCAAGAAAGAAAGAATAGCCGGGAACAGCAGAAAGAGAACATGGAATCTGTAATTACTTTGACTTTTGATGTATCCAGAGGCTTTTTTTTTTAAACACTCCTCTTCCCACATATGCTATGATATACCTCACTGAAGTCAGTAGCTGTATTGTCTATAAAACTGATGTTGGTGGGAAGAAAAAAAAAAGAGCGTAGTACGTAACAAGGTATAACCAAGTCCTCAGATGTTAAGATCTGTGCATTAGCAAATCAACCCTTCTTCCCCTGCATTCCAGGACCAGTACTCACAGTTATATCAAAGGTATGACAGACTTTTACTTTTACCTTTATTTCTACCCTTCTTCCCATCAGAAACTTACCTTAAACATATCCTTATCACATGTTCTTAGGCAGAAGTATCACACACAGATGGACTCAAGGAGCTTCCTTGAACAAGTGTAGGTCTCAACATCTTTTTAACTGTACGTTTCTAGGTATTCTAGCCTTAAAAGGCACACTGATCCCTAGACTGTGAATAATGGGACTGTGAATAATGTTCAGCTTCTGCTGCTTCCACAGAATTAAGGCAGAATTTTGCCATGAATTTTGCTGAGGACTGAGTGCATTCTGACCACAGGATTTTTTTTAGGTATAATTAATGAATAATTGGCATTTGTTCTAACATAATAAATAACAAAGCTTCAAACAAAGAAGAAACTGTAAGAATTACTTAGGAGCTGTTGATACTAACTGCAGGACAGAAAGAAAGATTCTCTTCATTACTATAAGAAGCTATTGATAGACTTCAAATAAAGTCAGTAATTCCTGAAGGCACTAAGTAAAAGCTGTAACTTCCTTCTGTTATTACTGCAGATCCAAGTATAAATTGGGAATTGACCCAGACAGCTGTTGTTTTAACCTCTCCATCTCTAAATGGTGTAACTTTTTCTTCACTCAATATTTGCTAAAAATGGTGATTTATTTTTGTTTTATATAATAATCAGGATAGTCTCTGAACAATCATTTAAATTGTTTTCAGGTTTCTGATGTAGTTCTCTGGTACAGATTCCTCAATTCCCTCTCCCAGAGCAGGTTTGTATGTGTCACATCTGTAGTGTTCCTAATGAGTTGCTAATGAGGCTTTGTAAATGTGGAGGCACAGGCACTGAGGTGGGGGTGCTGGGAGGCTGATGCACTATCTTTTTTGGAGGTACCATCTGTAAGAGTCTCCCTGCATTTAACAAGCATGTTTTCCAAGTAACTCTAAAGCCCTGAGCTTTGAGAGAGGTAAGAAAGATTCCTGGCTTTAGTTGGATAATTTGTTTATTAAGAAATTTCTATAGTTGATTATTACGGCTTTGTATACCCTACTTAGACTAGGAGTCTTCACTTTTGCATTTCTGAGTTCCTTAGCTGAAAAGGGGAAAAAAAATTGTCACCCAACAGTAAGAGAATGGCTGATATACCAAAATTAGTCTCACATTCAAAACTGATGAGGATCACATTTTGAATTGGTAACAGATGGAGAAATGCTGAGTTTTGCCTTAGTGTCTATAATGCTTCTTATGCTGGAATGTGTTTTTATTTCTTGCATAGTTCACTTGAGTCTTATAATTCTAGCAAGATCCACCATAAACAAAACAAGGCACTTTTAAAGTCTATATTGTCTATATTGTTTCTTCCCTCCAAAAAACAGTGAGTCTGACTTTGACAAGTGAGTTTGACATGAATTGTGAGCTAATTAAGGTGAAAGCATTCCATGCATTTCATCACTTATTCTGATTAGCCAAATTATATTAATATAGTCCACTTAGTCTGAGTTTTGTTTTTTAACTAAAAATAGTAAAAAGAATGCTACTGAAGAGAGTAGTTAGTGAACTCCCTATTACTCAAGAAAATTAGTAAGACTGAAAGGCTGAAGAAGTAAATAGTTGTTGCACTTGTGTCGATTACCTTTTGAGTACCTTTACCATTTTGGATAAAATTAACCTTTTGGTATGTATCTCATATTGAAAACATGGGAAGCTACATTGCTCTGAGAACAGTGTATGGTAAGTTGTCATTATGGAACATGGCCATGGACCATTGTTCGACATTTCTGCAAGTTAAGAAATAATTTTAATATGCTTTTCTTTACTGCTTAAGCTGCTTACTTACCAAGTCCAATCTTCTTTCTAAAAGAGACTCTTTATTTGTGAAAGTATTTATACAAAGAATATCGGCATTATTTTATAGTGACTTTCTAAAGAACCAGACAAGTCTATTTGAAGCTTTTCTTTGGTATTAACTAGATATTTTATCATAAGTGAGCAAGGCGTTTCTGGTTCACCAGTCTTTATTGCTTTCTTGAATGCACTTCAACCTCATTCACAGTTCAAGTCTATATAATCCTTATGCTTTTCATACTTTTAAATCCTCCACAGTGTTTTCTGTATATCTGACTCTGCTAATATCCACAGAACTTGGGTCTTAAAGCACTCTCCTGAGTTAGCATAATTCTGCAATGAGAGTAAAAAACACATTTTCAACAATCCCTTTACTGCTCAAAAACAAGGGCAATGTTATCTTTTATGCCAACATCCCCCAACCTCAATTTTCCCTTTTGGAGCCCCAGATCTTGTCCTTACAATGAAAATATGAACTATAGCTTGTTCATTCTTTTATTATTGCTCTGAACACCACTTATGAATCTGCTGTCCAATTGTGTCACCCATTCTTTGATTTGAGTATGCTGTCAGTATGCTTTTATGGCTCTTGCTTGATATTACTTTAACCCCCCCCCCCTCCCCCACACACACACACACTTTCTTCTTGAATTTTACATGAAACATTAAAAGATAATTGGTCTTGTGCAAATATGCAACCAAACTTAATTGAAAAGGGAAGGAAGGAAGAAAGAAAGGCAGTTTATAACTACTTTCCTGAATTGGTAAAGTTTGTCTATCATCATTGCAAAACAATTTTACTTATGTTAAACAGCCAAGCTATTCACAAAAAAACAGGGTGGATTTTTTTGTTTGTTTGTTTTAAAAATGTAAGATAGTCTAAAAGATTTGGTTTGAGCTACTGCAGAGTAGTCTTGTTTTTGTGTGACGCTTGATTTGCAGTCATTACAAATGAGAAGGTGAGTTCAAGATGAGCTGCTGTGGGTTGCTAAAGCAATTGCAGAACAAAGACGTTCTCTGCTCAGCTCTTACAACTTGAGGTGTCTGTTCATCTGTGAGTTCTCTTCCCTTGGTTCACTATTTGTTTTTATAGAAGACCATTCAGTTTCAGGGAGCATAATCAGAAAGTAGATGGGTCTTCTCTTTTGTTATACAAAATGTTTGACAAATCATTCACCCACCACCCCTCACCCAATCGACAAATTCCCTATTTAAGGTCAAAACATTGTGTGAAAGTGGGAAAACCTACTAGATTGAATTATAAAGCTAAAAAGAAGAGGTTTTCTGACTAGACTGAGCAACAGCTGTGTCCCTCAGGCTATGCTATTTCCATCCAGAAAGCACAGGGAGTTTCTGTTTAGACCCATAAAAATTCTTTCAGCAACAGTATCTACGCATTTACTTCCCACTCAAGGAATTTTAGTATTTTAGTATGCTGCAGTGGCCCTTTATTTTTTAATTTTTTTTTTATTTTTTTTTTATATTTACCCTCCCAGTTATGGTATTTCTTCTGAGGGCTCCATTATGGCATTGACTATGTTGATGGACCTGTCTTTTAATACCTACTAACCTGTTCTTTCTCATTCCTCTCTCTGAAAATTCCTTGGTTTAAAGGATAGTATAGTTTCAGGTCCATCTGAGCTTGAACTGTGCTGTATCTTTTCTTGTCAAGCTTCACTCAGCAAAGGGTGAAGTCACACAAGCTTAACAGGTTGTTGGTTTTGTGGTATTTTACAGTTTTCATGTTGGAAAATTACATTTCATAGTCTTAATTGTTACCAAGAGTGAAATCGTGTGGTCTGCTAATCACAAAGACCAAGAAATATTTTAGTAAATGTGGGTTTTGATGTTCTCATACTGCATGGGTAAGATGGCAGGGCCTTGCTTTCTATAGACATCAGACTTTGGTTTGGTCTGTATTTGATTTCAGGGAGGTAGGCCTTTTTAGCCATGAATACTCTGAGATGCTTTAAGGGAACGTGAGCTAGAAAAACGTGACTAGATATATAATGCCATAGTATTCGTGAGGGTAGAATCTACTTAGAAAGTCAACACTGTTTACTCATCTATTATGGTATAGATTTTGCCATCACTTTTCTGTCCCTGTCTTCAAGTCTTTGTCAAAATGAAGGAGCTGTTTACTGGAAATATATTCATATATCATATTAGGGAGAAATAGATATTCCATAGCAAGAGTGGAAAAAGGCAGAAAAGTCATGCAGTTTTTCAAAGGTTGCCAAAGACATTTTTCTATCATTTTCTGAAGTACTTTAACAACAACAAAAGAATAATAATAATAATAATATTCTTTTCTGGACTGTAACTAGTAAATTAAAGCAGTAACCAGTAACTATAACCAGTAAATAAAACTACTGGGGGGGGGGGGGGGGGGGCAAGGGAGGAGGAGGATGGTTCTCCTTTCTAATACAGCAACTGAAATCGATATGAAAGTTATAGATCAGACAGCCTATTCCCATTCTCCTTCTTACCATCAGTGCTTCAACCTTTTCTGTAATGTACGTTTACTTAGCAGACTGAAAGATAAGAGGTATTCTGAATAACCAGAGAATGAAATCCATGTCATGCATGTCTTTTTCTCTTGTGTCTTCCTACATATGAAGTGGTAATATTTTTATATTTACTTACATGAAAATTACTGAACTGCTGCACTACCCTTTCAGTGAAAATTGAAATATTGGAATTGGTTATTGTTAGTTAAATAAAACTTTAATTCATTTTTCAGAACACTTAAGGGTATCATTGAAGAAGAGTCTATCTTTTTTAAGTCAATTTTTTTTCATAGAATTCACAACTTTGTAGATTTGTTTAATTCCAATATGGTTACAAAGTTACAGAGAAGTGCATGCAATAAAATATCTTAATTGTTCCACATTTTCAGGCAGTGGGATTGATCATGTGTTTGTGTATCACCTGCTCTCCTTAATAGTCACTAGCTGGAGGAGAGACATGCATGTTTTATAAGCCACCTGTACAAATGCAAGGCTATCAAATTGCCTTCTGTTGAGACTATGTCACATTTAGATTCAAAAAACAAAGAATAGTTTGAAATGGATTCTTTATCCATCCAGTGGTACACTTTTGCTTTTTAAAACAGCATGTAAAGTTTTCACAACAACCCCCCACACTACAAGCATGAGTGCAGAAGATCTTCAGCTTTGTGCATTGGCTCTGGAGCCCAGGAGGGCTTGGGCAGGACTGGATTTTGGGGTAGAACTACATGGTGGGAGGTGGAGAGAAGGCAGAATTCTCTTTTACCCTTTCTCTGCTTTGCAGGAGGAGGAATGCAGCAGTAGGAGAAAGATCACCTTCCTATGACACACAGGAATTCACACTGTGTAGTTCAGCAACAAAGCCTGGTCCTAAAATTAAAATTAGATATGTCTGTGGATCTGGCTAGAATTCTATTAATTTTGCTAAAAGTCACTGGTGGTGTGTGGGTTCAGCTATCTGTCCAATCCGTTAAATGCAACAGCGAAGCATTTGGCTTTTCCTTAAAATATCTCAAGATGGTGTTTTCATTATTGATTACATGAATTAGCAGTTAGCATTCTCCTGTGGTCTAGCAAATCCTGAGTCTGCTGTTCTGTATCATAAAGTAATGCAGAAAATCTGGGAAGATTAGTAGATTTTACTGTTAGAGAAATAATGTATTTTTTTCTTAAGTCTTTATACTTGCAAATAATAGAATATATATATATATACATAATGAATGATATGAAGAAACTTAAGTATGGAGCACTTCCCTTTATGATTATTACAGTCATATTTTCTGCTGAAAAAGTAATCTATATTACAATGCAAAAGGATTTGCAAGACTTACCATTGTAAATTCATGAAGAGGGAATAAAAATATTGAATGATTTGAATTGATCGGCTCTGTGCTTTCCAGCCTTCCACCAGTAAGGTGCTGATCTAACTAGTGGCTCAGGTGGTGACCAAGAGACAAGTGGGGTGGGAAATATTTTCAGTGACATAATTGGCTTTGCACTGAGGCTAACATTGGATTTTATGTGTAGTCTGACATGAAACACAGATTCAGAGAAGTTACAGAGGCAGTGAGTTCAAGGAGTAGAACATGCTGAATTCTAGATCACTGCAAAACAGTTCATAAAATATTTCAGGAAGCCAAAACAAATCAAGTACATTAAAGTAGTTCAACAAAGAAGTAACAAAAGTGTCAGTCAGGATTTCAGCATCCTTATTGAATAAGACAGGGTGAACTTAATGAGTGACTTCAAGGGGTGATATGATTGTTACATCCTGAAAGTGAATAGTTTTGCCGGATGGAGATTAATTCAGAATCTGGAATTACACCGGAGTTCTAGGAATTAACAATTAGCTGTGTAAAAAAGATTCATCTTCCTTAGATGAAGAAACCATTAGTTCTTTGAAAATGTCTGGTGTCTAAGACGACTGTTAATAAGGAGAACTTAATGGAAGAGAAATTAGTTTTTTCTGAGAACAGCAGAAGATGAACTCCGGTTTCCTACACTTTTTTGCATCTTAAGTACTCTGCATGCCTCTACTTCAGACCCATTTCATGTGTGCATTCTTGTATTACAAGCTCATCTTCCCTGTCCCTCCAACACCTTTCCCACAGCTCCCTCAGGGACCTGCTCACGTCCCAAGTGTTCCTCCTGCCAAGTCTCTGCCTCTCCTCTGTGCTCTGACAGCACCCTGACTCAGTCCCTGCTCCTCTGCAGCACTGCAGTCAGCCACTGCTGTGAAAAGCAACACGTGCTTTGGTTAATCTGGGACTTTGGGGGGTATCAATTGGCAAGCCAGCTACTGCGACAAAGATGAACTCTGTCTTTCCTTTGACAGGATGTAGCAAATCCTCTTTCCTTTACCCAAACATCAAGCTTGGTGAAAAGTGATCAGGGAGATACTGAAAATATAGTATCTGAGGGGGGGGGAAAAAAAAAAAAAAAGCTCAAGAACATTTGGTGTCACTGTACCAAATACTGTCCTGTTCCTTTTGCTAGAGGAAACTCAGGTCCACCTTGCTTGGCCTCAGCAGCTTGATGAAGGCCCACAAACAGACAAAAAGAGTGAGCAAGTCCTGGCTGCAGCAACATTACACTTGGACCCTCTGTCACCAGTACCACAGTGCTACCAACTTCCTGGGACCTAAGAAATAACAAGAAATAGTTAGGTTCACAGTCCTATTGTACTGCCTGACAGTGGAAAAACTGTTATAAACTCAAAAAACACATCTGTATAACCACTTTATGTTGAAGTGGCCTATGGTGAGAGTACAAGACTACATATCCTCTGCTTTCCCTGAATTAGGCTGTTTCATGGGTATAGACTAGCTGCTCTGATTAAAGGATTATGGTTATATATATATATATATATACATATCTTTTTTGAGAGCTCAATATTTTTCCCCCGTGATTCCAAATCAGGCAGATGTGTGGGAGATTGTGTGGATTTCTGGTGTAGTACATGCTCTTCAGAGCAGCAACACCAGACCTGTTGTGCATGTACCCGATGCCCAAGTATGTCCATAGATGACAGCAGCAAACACAATAAGGCTCGTTTGAGCAATGTAACAAATCCGGATTTACAAAAACTTTGTCAGCAGAGGTGCTTTAAAGAGTGTCAAGTTTCTTTTAATAACTGGTTAAAAAATAGAAATAAAGTATAGGCATAAATGCTAAAGTTTCACGCTGGAAGGAGGTTATTAATGAGGTCTCGCAGGGCTCTGTGCTAAACTTTGTGCTTTTTAGAGAAAGTTTATCTGACAAAGTCTGGTTGATGTAAATTTATGCAGGGGAACTTAATCGATAGCAGACCTGGAAAAGTTATAGGAGGACTACTTAATTCTGAGTTACTGGGCAATTAATTCAAAGTAATCTTTATGGAGAAGAAAGTAATTCTAACTTTATTTATGTCATTAAGGGCTCCAAATTAAATATTTCCACTCACGAAAAACATCTTAAAGTCGATATAAATTGTTCTCATAGGACATGAAGTTAGTGCCAATTTGATGCCAAAACAATAAGTAGAACATTAGGAATCACTAGAAACTCAACAGAGAACTCAACAGAAAATACCCATATGAGGAAAGTCTAAATAAACAAGGACAGCTATAAAACTCTGAGAAGTTAACTAGGGAAAAAATAGTCTATATTGGATATCATCAATGTTCTGATCTAGGGTTTTTATACATTTTCTGTAATCAGACCAGAGTCTTGAAATTTTCCCTTAAATAAAAATGCTCAAATAAATCAAAGGTGGGAGGACACGGCAAGAAAAAAAAAAAAAAGAAAATCTTATCCCTGTTCAGCTGTCAGCTGATGTTGGGGTTTGTGTGAATGGTTAAAGACTTCTTTTTAGTTTCTGAAGTGGACCTAGACCTCTGACAGCCAACACTTTCAGTTCTCAGTCTAAGAAACTAGACCTGCTATCCTCTGAGAGCCAAATCTACGTGTTTGTTTTCCCAATGTTGGTTTAAATTAGTATATCTTTTCTGTCTCTAAGTGCTGCAACATGTTAAAATTTGATATCACAAGCACATGAATACTGTGTTCTGTCCCTCCTAAGAAATTAAATTCTTTTTTTCTAAATACAGAAAAAAAATATATATATATATATATATTTTTTTTTTCTCTATGGGAACTATTATATTTATTTTTATGAACTGAGTCTAGAAAGACATGGTATGCCACTGTACAGAGTTAAATAATGAGAAAAGATACACAATTTCAAACATGGAGACTTTGACCCACTTACTTCCATGGCAAACAATCACCTCTAAAAATATTTCTAACCTTTCTTTATAGTTGCAGGAAAAAAGGATAAGTGGTTAAAAGCATTTGAATGCTTTACTTTATACTTCACTGTAACAATATCCCTTATTCCCTTTCCCTTTACAGCAGCATTAAAACAAAACAAAAACAAAACCACAACATACATTTTTACTCATATTTTGATGAATCAGTGATGGTATTATTTGCTCTTTCCTGGGGAAAGAGCAAAAATAAGTTGATAGAGGCTCACATATGCTGCTTCTGTTAGAACTCAGTGTTGTTTCCTTGAAGAGAAGATGAGACAAATGCTTGCAAAAGAGGAGAAAAGAGCAGCACAGATTGTAAATACAGCTTCTGTTTGTGATCTGGATGTTTGCTTGCAGCTGTACTGGTGGGACTGACAAGCAAAGGGCATGCTCTCATCTGCCATTGTGGGACCCGGCTGGGAGGGCTGTGGAATGAGGAAGCCAAGAGACATTCTATTTGTCAGGAAGAAATCCTTCCTGACACTGCTGTGGCCTCTCTTGTACTTTTTTTTTTTTTTTTTTTTTTTTTTTTCCAGCACAAGCCGTGCGCTTATGCTGTCAACTTTCCCTGACATTGCAAGCACATGAAAACTTTGCTCTTTACCTCTTATTGTGCTAGTGAATGTAGTTATACTGCAAAATGTCACCATTACAGTTTGTGTTACTTGCAGGGTGGTTTTATGCTCCATCTTCATTTGGAAAATGCTTTGCTGGCAGATATGTATTTCTCTCCATAAAACATTCCTAGCAATCTGAAAAATAGCAGCCTGATCCATAGTGCCGTGTCTAGCTGACAGTGCAAAGAGGAGATTCTTGCACGTGTTCATGCACTATGCATGAAATGCAATTACTCAACCCCAAATGTGATCAGGGCATTAGGCTCCTTGTGTGAAAAATTTCCTTGTATCCTTAGTGATCCTTATGGTCTTGTTTGATGACTTAGAAAGTAAGATGAGGGTGTCTTTAAAATAGGTTTGTCAGGGTAAAACAAAGAGAAAGCTGATTTGCCAGGTTGGAAGTGGGTGAAGGGACTTACAATAATGTTTAAAGGCATCTAAGAAAACACAGACAAATGCAAAATCGTGTAAAAACAGAATAACCACAGTTATTCGTGTAAAAACAGAATAACCACAGAAAGCCACAGTGAGTAGAAAATACTGGTCTCAGCTTTTGTTTTTGTTGTTTTTCCATTTCAAAGCCAACAAAAATGGATGTAAGTGAGGTACACCAAAGGCTTATTTCTATTGCATTAAACACTCGGATAAAAATTAAAAAAAAAATAAAACCACCTTGCCATCCACACATCAGAGCTCACTATTCAATAACAACACCAACAATACCTAAAGGATGTCGGCTCTCCTTATTTATGGATCTGTTGAGCCTGTGATTTCAGATTAATGGAATGAGCACAAAGCGCATACAGAACCCCTGGATTCATACAGACTCTATTCTGTTTCATCTTGTCATGCTGACACCCTGAACTCCTCACTAACATCAGCTCAGTAATTGCCTCTTTGACTACTAAATGGTCGTTATGTCACATGGATCATATCTTCTCTATCAGCATATCTTTGAGATTTTTCAGAAACAGATACATTTGAAAGGAAGCTGTTATTCCAGCATCATAACACAGTTTGATCCTTTAATAAATACAAAGTTCATCTACATAGATATGAAGAAATAGATTAAAGTACTACTTTCAACAATTCTGAAATAAAACTAGAAAGAAACACCCTTTTTCCATGCCAGGTAGTTTAAAATGTCCCTGCCAAATGTGATGCTTAATAACGCAGTCAGATTATGCAGATGGTTGAAGCAAATTATGGCAAACCCAACTAATTTATACTATTTAAACTTATCTCTCAGATTCCAGGCACTAGGAAAATTTAATTTTAGCAATAGAAACAGAGAATTCAGGTTTAAGTAGAAATATGCCAGTAGTTTATTGTCATTTTTAATGTTAACTAATAGTTTTTTTCACATCCAGATTCATAAATGAAATGTAATAAAACTAGGGTGTGCACATCAGTTGTAGCACAGAAGGTAGTAACTGCAAATCTTTGAAAACAATGCCTGCCTAAACAAAATATTATCAACATTTCAATGTCAGTAATATGACATACTGAAATATTATCCATCATATTCAAATAACAACAACAGCAACAAAAATATTAATACACATGGGTTTTAACCACATTTATATTCGGTAACATATTGGATTTATATTGGTTGAGTTGACTTCAGTGAACATTCAAACAAGTAATGGTGCCACAATATTAAGTTTTAAATGACATTAGAGGATGTTCATGAGAAGGTTAATGCAGGACTCGGAAGCCTGAGTGGTCACAGTGGAAGTCAGATGCCAAGAACAATTCACGCTCAGAGGAGAATCATAAACAACAGGATGAATATCCAATGCTCATAAGGCACACTGTTGGTGCCCAATTAATAGACTATAAATTGGAAAGAGTTTGGCAGATAATGCAGGGATGAATAAATTACAGGATTGTAACCTGTCAACAGACAAAATGGTAAATTTGTTAAATAGTTTCCTACTCCTAAACATTCACACAGCATTTTAAGTAAACAGTTGCTTACCAGGGCATCTCACATCCCAGAGAGACAGCCTTCCCAACTGCAGATTTAGCAACTGCAACCAATGTAGCCCTAAAGCTGAACTTCATTTTAAGCCAATTTATTTCCAAAGGCACTTAACTGGACCCAGAATCTGCTACCTGTAAAATTAAGTTTTGTGGGTTGTAATGCTTTTGGTTGAGTTCTTGGAGGACAGTAGTGTTCAGTCCTCCCGTGGCCAGTACCACAAGTAGCTTTCACTGTTATTCATGTTGGCAGTCTCAGCAAAAGAGAATTGTGTCTGCATTGAATACGCAGACACAAGACCTCCATTAATTGTGATTCTTGAGATGCATTTGCTATAAGGTAGTGTAGCAAGGGTTCTTGCTGCTGGTCTCCTACCTTTTCTTTATGTTGCAATGGAAATTTTCCTCTCTACACATCTTAATCTGTAAAACTCTAAATCCCCTCCCTGTGCTGCAGTCTGCTTCCTTGCACATGCACTATCTTCCTGTGCAAACACACAGCCTATGGGGCTCTGAGCTCAGTACAGGACTTGTAAATTTGGCAAATACAAACCTGCTGCATTTAGGAATAGGAAATACCTCTAATCTAGGATTCCAGAAACTCTGTCAGTTTTGTTTCATTATGGATGCACTGTTTTGAAATCCATGAATGTACTTAAGGTCTATGAAGACAGGTGCATAAATAATTTTGAGGATGTGGTCCATATTGTTTCTCTCTGCCGTTCCCATATGTAATAGAGTGCAAGGGCATGGCCTTACGTCACGTTAGTACTGCAAGATACTTACTCTCCCAGTAGCCCCATGAATATCAAAGGATTATTGTTGAGGATATGTGGTAAAATGTCCATGGAGGAAGTACGTAAATAGAAAAAGTAAATCATGTCTTTTGTTGTGGGAATGAAATGCCAGGTTTATATATGTGCGAGTATTTATTTTTGAAAAGCAATGAAGAAAACTACCAGACTGTTTGAAAGAGCAATTCCAAGCAGGGTAGCTAGTATACATAGTTATTCAAACTGAAGTTTAGATAGAACATGCAACTAAATGTTTCTAAATGTGCCAAAAGCACAGGGCAATCTTCAATAAGCACTTATGGTCAGAACCTTGACTTTATATCTATTTCAGAAGAGAGTTACCAACATACTGCTGACTGTAAAGTAGTGCAAGGGAGAAATGTGGACTGAAAACAGAAGGGTACTTCATTCTGTCGTATGAAAATTGCTGTGCAGTCTGGGATCATAACCAAAAAAGCTATAAAGGGTTTTCACTGTATTTCAAGGGGTCAGTAATCATACCTTCTCTCTTTTTAATGCAATTTGTAAATGGTTCCATCTACTACTGCTGACATGCCACTTGTACCTGCAGCACTAATGCTGCCATGATAACAGTTCAAATTTTCTGGAAGTGGCCTTAACTCAGTGACAGACAGAAGGTGCTGAGTTCCAGGAAGGCCGGTTCAGCCTGGAAAGGTGTAGAAAGAAGCAAATGTTAGAGAAAACTCTTGAAAGACTGCAAAAATACAAAATTAAGGAAAAGATGTTCTGCTGGTCAAATCTGTCTCATGTAAAAATCCAGCTGAAATCCAGCTGAAGGGATTCCTGTCACTCTCATTCAAAGTTAAGAGATGAAGTTAACAGACTGGTGAAACCCATGGAATCTCTCCAGCCATGTAATGTGCCTATCTGCAATATACTGAGATAGATCTTACTTCTGAAAGTAAAAACATCTTCCTGGAAGTTAAAGATACTTAAAAGGAAATGGAATATTGGTATTTATAGTCTGAGACTAAATATACTAGCGGCATGTCATACCTACTGGACATTCAATCTTCAAAATGCTAATGATCACAGACGAAGTAAGGCAAGGCAGGATGAGACATAAATGATTTAGACTCTAAAGCTGGTTCGATTCGTGTCAGTAGGAAAACTTCTGCACATTTCAAACTGAGCTTCAGACATCTTACTCGATTTTATATTCACCAGTTCTAAAATTCTCTTTCATCTATCAGAATTTCTGAATATCTGTAGTTTAAGATTCTGTATCTGTGATGTTTTTGGTTTTGTCAGGGTAATCCTAATTTGCTTAGATTTAGATCAAGTGATGTTTATTAATCTGATCTATTTAATAAATGCATGCATATATATAAGCAGATTTATGACTGAGGGCAAGGCCAGAGTTAAGGAAAAGTGAAGAAACTGTACCCATGCATTCTGTACACAGAGAGATTTGTACATATGCAATGGGACACATCCAAGAGAGGTATCTTCTCTGGAAAATTAGGTCTCTGGAAAGGTTAGGTCTAGGCTGTTTATGAGCTTCTTGTGGATCCCATGAATTCGTTACTTTTGTCAATACCCCTAATAGTTGTACACTGTCTCTCAGTACCATGGGCTACACCTACACAGAATGGTTAATAGGGCAGCTGTTATTTAAAGGCCATTGTTGTTTTTCTGAGAACCATTGTGTTACTTTCCCACTTGTCTGCTATGCTTAATTGTCTGTTACTCAGAGCGACACTTCTATCTGACTCAGGCACTAAACATTTTAATATGCTGAAGGTTACCACTGAAAAAGTTAAGGTTCTTTTTTAATGAAAAAAGGAAACCCATATCTGTTCCTCAGGAGGGCCTCCTCTCCAACAGCCAACATGTATTAGCAATTATCCTTTAGAGGGAAAAGCTGTCTAATTACTCTATTACCTCAAGTGCAGAGCACTCACCTGGGAAGCCACTAGATCAAAGTTCAGGTCCCATCACTGACTTTAATGTTAATTTATGACTTGGCATGTGTGTCTGATAATCAAATAATGATCTACTTTAAAGAGCTAAGATGGCAGTAGTTGGCATTGTAGCTTTTCAGGAGATTGCTCTCCTTCATAGAAAAGGTTTCACATATTTCCAAACTATGTTTTAAGGTACGAGGTGGCAAAAGATGGTATTTGAGTACTCTAGTGATGGTAAGTGTAAATTAATTTTAGAAAATAAGAAAGAAAAAAAACTTGGAGTTTCCTCTTTTCTTTTTTTCACTGTTGAATATAGATACCTACCAATTAGACAAAAGTGTCTTGGAAGTTTGGGGGTGATTTTTACTTAACTAATCTCTATCTTATTAAAATTAGTCCCTTAGACAACTTTGTTTCCAAAAGATTCATTAGCCCTTGAAGTCTTGTTCTGCCTAGTGGTTACAGATATTCTTTTGACATGTCATGCAAATATCTTTCTTTAGAGAAAAATAGGTGTGTCTTCACAGAGTGAGTCACAGCCAGCGATTTCACGTCTTCTGCTGTTATTGTGTTCATCTGTTAACTTCACATTCATGTAACTGAGTTGCCATTCAAGATTCTGGGGTCTGATGTGTATGTGGAAAGAAAATTAGGGGTGAGGGGAGGGTCAGGGTCCATTTGCTTAAAAATATTCTTAAAAACATTTAATTTCTACAGTTAACCATGAGAAAACTTTGAGGAACGTACAATCTGAAGATTTTAGCTTGTCAGTCCTTTGGCAGCAGGACTTTGTGGCAATTTTTAGTGTTAGTGTTGCTTATATGGAGCAAGTCTCCTTGGCACTAACACAATATAAGTGAAATTAGTAATCCTGATGGAGTAAGTCTTGTATGAAGAGTTAGATTTCAACTGGATATCCTGTACGAGCTATTATGAGGTAAGTGAAGGTAGAAGAATAGGCTGCATTGGTGATATCCAAAGATTGATATTTTTAAAGCAGTTCAGACAGTGTAGCTACCATCATCTTTATATGAAAAACATGTTTAACAAAATGCTTGACAACTCACATATGAAAGGCAAACTTTCTTTTTATCGCCTGTGGTTTAAATATCAAAACCCAATATTCTCTTTCTTATTATAGCTACAATATTTAATAATTAAAAAAGGAATTTCAATAAGTTTGCTTATTAAAAGAAGGTCAGGTATTAAAAAAAGAATTATGTCTATGCAAAACTGTAAGAAGTTATTTTGTTATTTATACAGTCATTAATATTACTGAACAGAACTGTTTTGCTAATGATTAGATAGACAAGCAAATTCTTCCTGCTGCAGTAGTATTTAAGCTACTGACTACTCTAAGCTAAAACAGACCTGCTCAAGTCAAGGCTTGAAATGGCTTATTTGTGATTCAGGCTTGAAAAAAAACCCTGCTTCAGCTGTGCAGCAGAGGTGATGCAATAACTGAAACAGGCAGATGAGTAACAAACAGAATTTTTCTGATCTTTCATTATTGATAGAGACTGAAATATGAATATATGCCTAATTAACAGGTATTAGTAACTATGCAGTCAAGTATAAGAAAACTATTTTTTTTTTAAAAAAAAAAAGTCTTTAACTGATAGGAGACTGCAAGATGACACGTAGTGAATTAAGTAACTGTGTATAGAGTAACATTATGAATCATAATCTTTAGACTAAGGTTACTGAAGAGATAGGTATCTCTCTTTGGCTGAAAGGTACCTCTGGAAAATTCAGTTGAGGTCACCAGGCTTTGGACTACCCTTACTACTCTACTAAATTGTTAATATAGGAACATCGGAAGAAATTCATCTGCACATCAAAGAGCTGCAGTAATGCTCCTTTATGTAATTTTGGTTCTTTGTCACATCTAGATTTCAAAATATTTGTTTACAGTTGAGAACTTTGCAGCTTACAAAAATGAAATTTGAAGATTTTGTTAATCTTCCTAAACCATATGGGAGTACCAAATTGCATGTATGTTAAAAAAAAATAATAATAAATAAATAAACAGGTAAAGAATCCAAAACCCCGGAAATTAAAATAATGCATTCAGTAAATCTTTATCTAATTACTTTCTTCTACTGAGTGGTAAAAGTCTGATCTTCTCAAAGGAGATCTGCAGTATCTGATGTATATTACACCCAAGACTACGGAGACTATTAACCAATTTTCCAGAGATTACATAAGTATAATTTAGTATTTTATAGTAGGAGGCGGAGCAAATTCTCAGTTACTTCCAAGAAGAGAAATGACATTTCTATATAATTCTGATGAAACTACTTTTAGATCAAGGCTTCCTATAAAAATCAATATTTTAAATGAACATTGTTCATCCAGAAGCAATTTCTGCTTTGCTGACACTCCTGTACAGGAGTGTCAGCCAGATATGGCAGCTCCCATCGCATGCTCAAACCACAGAAGATAATGTGTTGTAAAAAGAACATGGATCTTGACTGCCCTGCCCTCTTCCTTGCATTCAACTTTGGATTTCCACCAGGCTCAAGAGAGAGCTTAAATCAAAAGAAGCAAAAAGGTGGGGCACAGAGATTCTTTCAACTAACATACCTTCAGCTTCCTTCCCATGAAAACCACTTTTTTTTCCCTGAAGCCAAAATGAATTACTGATTACTTTCCAGAAGAGAAGTTAATTATTCTCTTCCTTCAAATTTATCTTGTTCCCCAGAAAGTTCAGCAGTGGGTTCTGTTAGAAGCCACAAGGTATTTTATTCTCATCTTCTGTCTTGTTCCAGCTCAATCAGGTGCTCACAACAGACTGCCTGCTCCTCCAGCTAATCCCATCCTGGGTCAGCTCTTCTACTTTATTAACACTGTTGATCTGTAAAGCCACTCCTCTGTTGTGCCTTCAAGAATCCTTCTGGGTCAGCTTCTTTTATTTCACAATGTGTTTGACAAGGCAAGTTTATTTAAGGGGTCTTTTCCAGGACTAAGCACGCAGCTAAGGTTAAATCCAGCTTCTCACCAGTGTGTTTTACACCTTTAGAAGCAGTTATACTTCTGCTGCCATCTTAAAGCTTTTTATTCAGCCTAACCATGGTTTTTGAATTTTTGTCTCAGGAATAGCTGAAAAATACTGACTGCTTTGATAACTCTTTCATCTTAGTGATCTAAGTGGTGCTTACCTGAGGATCATGCCTGCTTTCTAGCAATGCAGTAGTGAAGTTTCCAGTACCACCAATGTTAGGCTTCCACAGTGGGCTGGCAATGGTTGTTCTGACCATTGCAGCACAATTTCAGTTAACTGGCACCTAACGTGTTCCCTAAACTCTGCACTTTTCACAGCTTTTACTTTCAGAATGACAGGATCATCCAGGGTCAAACTGATTTGTTTATCAAATCTGACCGGACTGCTGATCCATTGATGTGCTTTTTTTATTGGTGGGAAATCTCGCTTTGCAGACATGAATGACAAATGTACAGCACAATAAGGGTCTCAGTTTCTCGCAATGCACCTGCAAAATACAGTTTTGGTACTCAGCTGTTAAACAGCATTGTAAGTTTAGGGAAATTTTGGTACTCCCAGTTGCACCTCTTTAGCTTTATGGTTTGTAGCTTAGGTGCAAATTGCAGAAGCAGATTTGTTGTAGCTTCACATAGATGGCAAGCTGAAATATTTATCCACTGCTATGTTCATTATCTTTACACACTTAGGTGAATATGCTTGAAACCCATACTGTGTCACACCTCTGTTGCTGTGTTGGTAATAATTGGCTGATTGCATATACGCTCTCTTAACTGCTCCCGTGTTAATTCTGTCCTGCTAATTGCTAATTAATTGAACTTTAAATAGCTCATAGGTTGGTTTAGGTTTGGCAAAGTTCCCAAAAGATTGCCTGTGAAGTTTATTTGAAGTAAAAAAAATAAAAATAAAAAATAAAAATAAAAAAATAACTTGCTGATAAAGTCAGTCAAGCAGACACCCTTCGCATAATACACGTTCTTCCTGCAGAAATGGCAGGAACCAGAAATGTCATGAATAGATATTTTTTTCCATATTACAGATTTTCATTTCTTACACATAGTCCACCCTGAAGCTGAAGAGAATGTTATTAAATTTAAATGCTTTCCTTCTTGTCTCAGATGCTGGCTTGACAGCAGTGGAAAATAATTTTGTCTATTTATCCACATAAGTACTGCGTCCACTCAGAGCAAACACAGGGGATCAGCGTCAGAGTCAAGAAGATAGTTTGCCCTCCGTTTCCAATTTGTCTTTTGTATATTGCAGAGTGCAGCTGCAAGGTGCTGGCATGTACTTATCTAATACCTTAAGAGACAAATGAAGGACCATTATATTATAAACATGGGATGGATTTGAAGAGGATATACAGAATTAATGCTGTTGTGGGGGCTCAGAGCAGCCTGCAAGGCCCAACATTCATTCTCTAATCTGATATTAGCTTCCCATTTCTTAGCAGGCCCCAAGAGCAACTGCCAATGGATCAGAAGAGGCTAGACATTCGGAGCTTCTCAAATCATTTTAAACAGCCTTGCCAGAGTTTCATGGAGACAGCAAGCCAGGTGGAATTTTCCATTTTCTTTCTAGCTTTCCAAATAAGAACAGTCCTACTTTTGACTGTGGTTTTATATAACCAACAAAAATGACAGATAGCCTTGAATTTGGAAGATTACACTGGCCTGTTCTCAGCTGAAATGTTCTGTCATCATTGACGTATGTGTTTAAATGAGCACTGAAGTGTGAATGGCCATCTGTCCGGGAAGTATGAGAGATCCTGATTACTAAAATGAAACCACAAAAAAGCTTAGTGCTCAGCAGCAGCAGTGAATGCAGAGGGAGAGAGAGCTCTTTTCACACTGCAGATATTTATAGTAGATAGATGATTATAACTCAGCAATTGCCTGGACTTCCTGACCCATATTTTCTAAATATGTTCAGTCCCAGTTTTTTGAAAACATTGAGCTTTCAATATTTACATCTTTTGTAAAAACAAACAAAAAGAAGCAATATTTTCCCTGTCAAATGAGAACTGAGGGGATGTTCTTTGTTTTCCCGTGAAGAGATGTGCTCTGCTTTATAACGCTTTCAGCCAGAACGTGCTCTGACTAACTTTGAATGAAGTTTTGGACCCCCATTCCCACATGATTGCTATATAGAAAGGCTGAAGGCTATTCCTGGGTGCATCTCTTCCTCTGCAGACCTGAAAAACTTCCTAAGGAAAGGCTTTTGCAAAATCTCTAGCGATTCTGATCTTTAGAAGATTGCTGCATCTGATTCAGTCTGACTTTTGGCTGTGAGTGACAAAGGTTTCAGCACCCTAGCACTGGAATTGGGCTAGGGCTTCACAATAATTTCAGTGTTAGTAAAGACTCCTTACAGAAGATATTTTGAAAATTGCAGCTTTTGATATGAAACCGCTGTATACCAAACAATAACTTTAAGGACTAAAAAATAATATTTAATCTTAAAAGTTCATGACTGTATTGACTTCTCTTTAAGGTTTTTGTGGTGCTGAAGTCACTTGTTCAAGCATCAGCCAGGTGTCCTTTTTGAATGCTCACCTATGTTATTGATTGAATTGAAACAATTCTTGACTTTCTGCACTTGCATCTTTCCTTGCTTCTTGTAATTACTTTTCCACGTGCATATAGTTATCAGGATATGTGAGAGGTGAAGTCAGGTTTTAAACCGATGTCTAAGCTGTTGACTTCCTGAGACTGCCCACACAGTTTCTCTGTGTTAAATTTAAGCAACAAAATACAAGCATGTAAATCGGCAGATGGATTTATGTGTTGCTTGTATGTAAACCTCTACAAAACTTTCACTTTCATTAAATGTGTTTCCTCATAGCAGGGTTCTCTGTAAGTCACTAAGTCTCTGTGGAAAACTGAGAAGATAATTAGACAGCAGAATGTAACTGCAATTTATTTTATTTTTGATTTTGTGGTTAAAAAAGCACCTAAGACAGAAAAGTATGTAGGAAGCCAATTAAAATAAGGGCATTTTTTTCCTCCTTTTTGTTTGGTGGATGGTTCGGAGAACACAGCAGCTTTGTCTTCCCATTTATTTATTTATTTAGAGTGTAATCTGAGGAAATGAACCATGAAATGCAATTAATGAAATAGCTGTGCTGAATCACATAAACTGGTGTCTGCACAGCTGCCACTCATGTCACAAATGCATCTCTCACCTAATGTCCACCAGGAGAGTCATTAGCCAGCCGCCTTTGTGGAGGGCCTCCTGTGCTTTAATTTCAGTATATAATAGAGTGGGGAGCTGAGTAGCCTTACGATGTTTTTTTTCCAGCAAAGATAATGTAAAAGAGAAATAGCTGTTACAGAAAGAATGTGTTGAGGTGGGGGTGTGTGTATAGGCAGGGTTCAGTTGCTAGAAGAAAATAAGATCTCTCTCTGTCAGGGCCTCTTCAACCTGAAATGTAAAATGACTGCCTCTAGGTTCTTCATATTGGGTGGCACGCCTAACTAAGGATTTTGCTTCTGTGTGTATCATTGCATTGCTTTTATTTCAGTTAACGTGTATATATTCCGTGCCAGCAACAGAGAGCATCATGAAGGAAAAGCCAGATGCGCTGCAGGGGCTGCCCTTGGGAGGCTGCCCCAGGTCAGCTTTACTGAAGTGGCACAATGGCAAAAGCCTCCGGAGCTGCAGGATCCAAAATCTTCTCTTAGCTTGTGGAAGAATTAAGGGGTGGGAGAGGTTAAAGGACACCTTCTCTGAGCAGTTGCCGAAATAGCTGAACGCTTTCAGTGCTGTATACTGTGTCGCCACTGATAGCATTTTTATCAAGATAAATCTAGTCTTGCTCAGGAGGATATTAATAAATTACCTGGTAATGAAAAATGTGAGAGGAACCATACTCTTACATCAAGGCCTGATGATTACTTTGATAGATGCAGTGGCAAGATTTTCCTGACAAGGCAGAAATGAAAAACATGACACATGGACCTTTAAGGGTGACCTCAGAGGAAAACGCAAGTTGCTGAATGATACAAAAATAGAACAGGAAAACAGAAGCTTGAAGGGGCTCAATGTCAACAGCCAGACAGATAGGCTAGACTGATCAACTGATCATTGAGTTTAGTGTCAAAAGCAGAGCAGAGAGAGAGAAAAGCCTTACACTTGTCAGGACAATAAATGTAACAGAGGCAGCTTTGAAGTAGAGTCAAGTGTTAAGAATTTTAAGAATAAAGAGCAGGGGAAAAGCAGAGGGGAGGGAATTTAAAAAAAAAAAAAAAAAAAAAAAAAGGGCCCTGATAAACAGTGGGTTAATCAGGAAATAAGCCCAGAGAGTGTCATCAATAAAATCTCCCACTTCTTTTGCAGGTATTTTAAAAGCAATACTGATTAAAAAGTAAATGAATGTGATGGAAAATATCCCTTTCACTGGTTTGAGGTTTGCATAAGGGGATGAGATAAGGTGAGACACAAATTGCTAGGAGTAAGACTAGGCAGAGCACAGGCATCAGATGTAAACTTGTAGAAGCGTGATGATATGGCGGTGTGATACTTGATGGCTTTGAGAGATTTATCTAGTGTTTGGCTCTGCCAGAATCCCTGTGAAAATGTGCACAAGGTGCTTTTTTTTCTTTATCATGGTATAGGTGTTATTGATACTGTCTATAATGATACTATCTGACATTCAAAATGGACCAGTGTAAACTGGAAAGCAATGCACTTCATAAAACTTCATAAACATCGAACTTTATTTCCTCAGTTTGTAATTACATACAGTGGCAATGTGGAGCAAGCTTTCCCATACCAGTTCTTCTAAGTGGTCATACATGGGACTTATTTCCATAAAAATGTGTCTTTACAAGCATCTACTTGGTCTAACAAAGATAGAATTTGAAGGTCCAGCTATCCTAACTCCTATATGTTTGACATGTCTATTTGGAACTTTTATTTTAGAAAAGGTAGTAGTGAGTAATCCCTGTTTTTAGAGAAACGCCCACCTTTTCAAATGAGTGACCCCTCAAGACCACAAACAACAGACAAATCGATTGCAGGCGGGGAGAGAAAGGTGAAGGTGCTGATGTGATCTTTTAAGTGCAAGGATAGATTAGAAGACATTTGGAAATCCTTTTTAAAAGGTAAAGACTTGCTGAGTGTATGTGTGCACGTGCACATGTGTGGTAGGGAGGTGTTCAGGGTTTCTTTTCATTTTGCATTGTTGTAACTACAGGGCAATCACTTGCCAGATGTCAGCAAGGTCTGGCATCTGATCTTGAAGTGGAACATAATAGATGATCTACCAGTGTGTTCAGCAAACATCACGTATAGTTTTAAACTGTCATTACAGAAAAAAATCTAGGAAGGTGACATTTGAAATAATAGCGCTTTCTTTCACATGTAGCATTCTCTCCTGTTGCGAACCAAGGGAATCTGTACTGTGGCTATGGCTTGTTTTATCAACGACCCTAATGCCTGCAAAATTCAGGCAAGGTGACTGCAAGTGGTCCTGTGTAAGGTGTCAAGTGAGAACAGGTGCGGTAGGGAAGGGCAACCAGGGAGCATTTACTGATAAATCCTACTCTCTTTCTTAAAAAGAGTTTAACAGGGAATGAACCAAGAGCAGCAAATATATATATATATTATATATAACCCATTGGAGGAAGTTACCTGCTTTACTCCAGAGACTTCTTGGGATTGGAAAGTTTCACAAGTAATAAAAAGAGCAGTTCAGTGCTTCAGTTTTGCCAGCCTCCCCCTGCTCTCAAGAGTCATCAATAAGTGTTCACCTTCTAACACATGTAAATGAGCTGAATGCTTACTTCTGAAAGCTCTCAGAGCTATGGGAAAAATCTGGCTAATTAACAGCTGAGTTCTTGTTGACTGCTTCCTTGTCTTGTTGCATACAGCGAGCCAGTTTCTTTTGATTGCTCCTTACATTTGCTGATAAGGGTTAAAAGGACTCCTTGCAGTACTGTGATCACTAGAATGAGACAGTTTTTGGATATGTTTGGACTGGAAACTACTGAAAAATGTTGTAAACATGAAAGACTTGTTGATTATGGGGTCAGTTTTGGTTTTTCCTTTTGTCCTCTTAGAATTACAAGAAAAAATGGAGTGGATTTTAGATATTGTTTAAATCTCTTTACCAATTTTATACGATGAAGTTTACTTTCTTGAATTTCTGTATAACATTAAAGAAAACTCCAATGTAGTGCATGCAGAAAATCATCAACATATGGGATGTAGTATTCCCATTATATTATATCATTATTCAAGCCACACTTTGAAACTATTTTATGAATCAGAATTAGTCTTCTGGGAAGGTATTCTGTGTCATTTGTTATCAGTATTATTTTAGATACTATTAACTAGCAATGAAATTTGGTTGCAAGTTATTTTAATTGTTTAGTGTTATTAGCACATAATGCTCTAATCATAAATATTTTTTTCTCATGCTTAAATGAAACTGCTGTATTTTAACATTTTTTGCTGTGTTCATGAAACAAAAGTATTTGCTTTGCAGTCTCTGAGGTAGAGGAATGAACATGAGGAAATGATGAGGGATATTACTGTACCCCTTAGTACGCCAAATGATGGACCTAAATTTTTTAAAACTCGTGTTAGGAGAAAGCATAGTTAAAAAACCTACCAGACCACCTTGTAAGTATAACAAGCATGTCATTTTTCTTTCTTTTGTTAACCTGACCCAGTTTCTATTTAATGACTGAGCAGAATCCTGAAGCTCCTGCTCACAAAAATGTGAATGGGTTAAATGCATACCTATGCAGCACAACAACTGTAGGGCTTAGAAGTGGCCTTATATTGGTTCTCTCCACAGGGAGTGAATTTTAACTTCATGAGTGTGACTTTCCAAGAATTGGTGTCCACGAGGAATACTAGAATCATTTTAACAGATTAGCCAGTAGTCTATCTAATTTAGTGTTCCATTTCTCGAGGCTTATATAAGAAACAATAATTCTGGTTTATGAAGCAGGTGAAGAGAGAGTAGATATTGGTTGTGGGGGGAAGGGAGGAACGATGTAACTACCAACCCCAATAGTTAGGACATTTGGATGGAAGGCTGGAAATCGACGTTCCTAACATTGCTGTTCGGATAAGGCCCTGAAGGGCAAGCTTGCACAGGGCCTTCTCTACTTCCCTCATCTACCTCATCAATTCTGTGTTAGGAAGCTTCTTACAATGAGAAAAGGCAAACAAATCCTATCTGTGAACCATTTTGTTTTCACCAAATTTCCTCTGAAGAGAACCCCACAGGTAGTTAAAATTAAAATTTCTTATATATATATGTTTATTTTTAAAATTTCTTATATATATATTTTTTTTCTAAGCTTGTGTGATGTCTTCCAAAGCTTTCTCTAGTACTTCCATCTTCCTCATAGAAACTCTGGAAGGCCTTGCTAGTGTTAACATGACAAACTTAGGTCTACTGCAGCTCGTGGCCTCAATAACATCTCATGTCAAAGAATTACAGGGCTTGTTAGAGCTTAGAGTTTACTACTGAACATAAACAGTCACTCATGAACTGGCTGAAAGCTGTCTGAATTTATTTTGACCTTAAGTAACCACAGGACATTTCTGTCAAATATTTGTTATTTTTATTCCTCCTGAAAGACAGCCCTTCTCTTTTCTTCAGAAGCCTTGGCTTCTAGTTGTTGTGCCTACCATAAATTAAATAGAACAGTTGCTGTACTTTTGCATCTCTCTGAAGATGCATCCTGGCTAGCAAATAACAGAGTTAATTCTCTAGAGGACATGTGAGCATTATCACACGACCATTGTTTGTGCTAGTTGTTCTCCAGTTGTTCTGATACTTTCAGCTGGCAAGGTAAGAGTGAGGCCTAACTTATGACTGAGCAATATATCAGAAGCATTCTGTTCATTTTTATTAACAAAATGTGTATCAGCTGTCCTCAATTACAGATTCATTAACCAACCCACCATTTTTTCCTTTGAATACTGATGCTATTTAATTTCTTTAATCATGGTCTGGAGGATCGTGGCTTATGAAACTCAGATGTTACTGAGCTAGGAGAAAACTATGCTGGATGGCAGGAGAGCAAGTCTGATTATGTATATGGTCTGATATATGTATATTTTATATGATTATGTATTTGGTCTGTATATGGTCTGATTATGTATAGGTATGTAGCTCTGTTATTGCAAGATGATATTTAACAGACAAGAGCAACATAATAGGTTACATGGGAATAATCAGTTGCCTAAACACAGGGTAGGAAACAGCTAGATAAGTGGAAATTCAGTGGGAAAGCAATTTGGGTTAGTGCTCTTGAGATGTTTCTCTTGGCAGCTGCAACATCAAGAACTCTTTCCACCCACTGATGGACCTGACCAACTACTGTCTTGCAGCCATTGGTCTGCTTCAAAAGTACCCTTTCTTCCCCCCTCGTTTTTCCATTTTCAGCTGGATCAACAGCTCAGCCTTCAGAGGCCAAATCATTGGAGCCATCAATGGGATGTGCAGACACAACAGGGATGTGCAGTCAGATTTGCTGGGGCCATACCTTCTGACAAAAACATAATTGTGGATAAGCTTAAAATTATGTGAAACTGCACATGTTCTCCAGGTTGATGGCAACTGAGGTGAGAAGAAACTCTAACTAAAGAAATTAAACTTTAGGTTAGATGTTAGTAAACACTTTTCCTTGATCAAGAAATGTTGGAGTGAACTGGCTAGAGAGGCTGCAGAGACCTTGTCTGCAGGTCTTTAATAACCTCAGATAGACAGACACCCATGTGTTGGAAAACCTCATGTATGATTTTTCTGCCTGCAAGCAGAGAAACATATTTAAATGATCTCTTGAGGTCACTTCCAGCCCTCTGATTCATATCCCCTAATTATTTGTAGTGCAAAATGAGTAAAATGAAAGGTTTTCCTCAAGGTACAAGGACTGAATTTTGCAGAAATCATCCGTCTCTTTTATTCCTTTTATTGTTAATTGCTTCACTGTAGGCAACTGGATTAGCCTTCTTCTGTTTGATCAGTGTGAGGAAAGGGGAGGAAGAAAGAACATTAATCATATCAAATTTCTCTCTCAGCATTTTGACAATAAGATAGCGTTTACGAAGAACTAGGGTCATACAATATATATCCATCTGTCATTAAAAGAACCACTCTCCAAGCAGTTTTATTAATCATAGAGCTCACTACAAAAAGCATCAGTGACCCCACCTATGATATTAAACCTATAAAGATATTCTTGATGGATATCTTTATCTTGATTCCTCCCACTAGAAGATGCCAGCTTTGAATGAACATCCCAGTTTATTTCAATAGAAGTGTAAGATTGCTTCTGTGCTTTTTATTATTTTCATGAGCATGGTGCTGTTTTGTACAGATTATACCTAACTGTTCATTTTAATGTCTGGATTGACTGCTGATAGAGAAGAGCATGGAGAAATTTGACGCTCTTGAACACTTCATACAAACCCAGTTGCTGTTCTCACTTAATTACTACATTTTATCACAAATATATATATATATATTAATTGCAAATACTTGTCTTTAGTCAAAATACCTGCTAAATCTTTGAAACTTTGTCATTTCGAGACTGCTAGAGTTTTCCTCAGTCCTCTTTGCTCTGCAACTTCATTTTTTAAAGCTCAGAAGTGACACTAAAATTGACTTTTTTGTGTCTTCATTTAAATAAAGAACTGAGGTAGGTGTAAGATAGTGATTGGGGATCCTGACGTGTATAAACAACTGTATTTTTCTTTTTTCTCTTTTTTTTTTATTTAGAACAGATGTGCGTTCCTCAGATTTTGAAGTTAGAAGTATAGCCCACTACTGGTTGATAGTAAGATCAAGATCATAAGTGCTTGCTAGGAGAAGTCTTGCTCTTAGCAGGAATAATTTGCTTGGTTAACTCTTTGAATTCCATGGAAATCAATGCCTGGCTGGAATACAGAGGTAAATGATGCCACAAAAAGCTTTATAGACTGTTTATTCCCTTTTCAGACAGAACTGATAATTACTGCTCCCAGTACTGTAGCACATCAATCTCCCTTTCATTTTTCTGGGGGGGGAGTTTTTGTCTCTTTTTTTGCTAATGAATGAACAAATGTGTTTTCTCTAGGTCATGGCAGTTTTAATTCATGACAACCTGTCTTTGCACCTCCTGAAACAGGTTGAACTGTGCATTCAGCACACAACAGACTCAGACTTTTTGATCACTTTCTTATAGAGTCTGGGAGATTGGCAAACTCAGACTATCAGAAGGAGACGGTTGGTATGAAATTCCAGAGAGGCTGCAATGTCTTGCATAATCGTTACAGTAGCTCTTTGAAAAGGCAATAGTGTGTAGCTGATGGCAAATAGATCCCTCAATCTATGAATTTTAAAATGCAATATGCAATGTAGGACAATATAAATCTAGGAAGGCTACAATTTATCTGTACTATGTTGCCTCAACTCATGTAAAGACAGCAGTATTGTATCATATAAGGGGGAGAACTTGATTTAGTATTTTCTTCCCTGAAAACTCAGACTGAGGCAAACATCTTAATGATTATAGTCCATGTAATTTTATCTGTACTTAAGAAATAAATAAGGTAAGGAAATACATCTGTAATATTATTAAAGTTTTATAAATGTATAGATTCCAGTAAGACTAAACATGTGTATAGATAATACCCTAAATTAATACAGACTTGAGCACTTCTGGCTATGCTTTATAGAAGGGGATCCAATATAGGCATCTTTTGAGAATATTTGTAGAAACTGACTGGGGGAAAAAAAAAAAAAAATCTCAAGTACAGGTCTGAGAAATGGGTACCGTATTGGCTGACAATTGAGGTATCATGGTATGGACTTGGTCTTCCTATTGTTTCCTGTTGAAGAAATTCCACTGTGTATATGAAAGAAGATATTAGGTCAGATGAAAAATAACTCTGTAATTTAAGGCTTGTACTAGTGGGGGTGGGTGCCTGCCCTGGGAAGCTCACAGTGAACGTGTCAGTTGTGCCCTTAACAAAAAGCACACCCTGTAGCTCGTTTGCAGCAGCTTTCTGCGTTTCCTTGGGTAGCGCTCTGTGCATGTGTATGGAGCTGGGGGGCGGGAGGAAGACAGACATGAGCTTGTTCCACCAGGGTGGAAAGCGGGGGTGCCCATGAAAGTGCACTAGCAGAGGAGTGGAGCGATCAAAGTGGCACAAAAGGGATGGGACTGTTGTAGCCACGATGGCAATAAGACTGAGGGAGGAGGATTTGTTTGTTTAGGCACATTCTAGGAATTTACCTCTGCCACTTTAGTTTAAAGAAAATAAACTGTGCTTCTGCCCACAACTACATAATTACATTGTAGTCTAATATCTCTCGACTTCAAAATGACAGCTAAAACAGATTAAAGCTGTTTACCGCCTATGGGAAGCAGTATGGTGGCTGCTGGCAATATTTCTTTCTCGCTCAGTAACCAAAGTCCAGTCATAAATCTATATTCTTCTTCAAGGAGGAAGGCTGTGATTAAAGGATTCCTCCTACAGCTGTGGCTTGGTGATAAGAGCTTTATGTTCAGACCCTCCTAAGCGACAAAAAGAAAAAAAAAATCATTTTTCATTAAGTTAGATACTCCAATTTGGGTGTGAGGGGAAAAGCAGACAAGTAGTTTGGTCAATGACTTGCTATAGATTTGGTAGGGAGCATTGTATACAGTATTTCTAAGCAGCAGCTGGGATTTGAGAGATAGACTACAGCCCTTGTAGCACCTCATCTATGTCCCTGCACAGTGAGAGTTTTCTCTGCAAGACGGATATTGTGAATTTAAAGAAGTTTCTTTTTTTTTTACTTGTTAGCTGTCCTAGTCCTGTGCCAGAACTGCAGGTTTACCCTCCTGCAAGCAGGAACATTTGAATTGTCTTCCCAAAGCAAAGAGACACAGGAGGAAAAGAAGCCCTAAAACTCAGTACTGCTGATGTGCTTTTGTCTTTGGCTGAGGCCTTTGCAGAGTGGCTGCAGAGGCCAAAGGAAGGACTCCTGGGGAACCCAAAGGACTTTGAACAGAAATTTTAAGTGCTCAGAGCTGTGCAAGGCTGCCAGACTTCATTCTGTCAGGCAGAACTTTAAATGAATGTTCCAGTGATACCTCTACCACTGGAAAAATAACAAGACAGAAGTAAAAGCACCAAAACAAAACCCAGCAAGCCAGAGTGTAGAGACTTTGATGAATGTTTTGCAGGGTTTGAACATTTCTGGTGACAGGGCACTGCTTGATTATCATAGGGAGAGTAATTAAACTATACACCACAATCATTGGGGGAATAATTTGATGGCTGGTACAAGAATGAAACAGGAGCAAACTCGAATCCTGCAGACACCCAAGACATGAATTATCTCAGTGCTGCATATGCCCCCAGTTCTGCTCTGTAGCTCAGCAATGACAAAGGACACAGTCGGAGATCCAATGACATTTTTATATTTTCTCAATTTTAAAATTAGAATATATTTCTATTGGAATTTTTTGCTGGTTCTAAGTTTACAATGTTTAATTTGCATAATAAAGTGCTGTGCAATATGGGATGAGGGTTAATCAAAGGGTTTTATCACACTTTTTAAATTATCTTCATTATGTTAGAACAAGATGTAAGTTTTAATTTCACCTTGTTAGCTAACATTTTTCACCAAAAGTTTGGATTTGCAAATCATCTGTCACTTTTAATAGGAGCAGATGGCAGTGATTTTTAAGAACCTAAATGCTTCAAGTATTGTAGTCTTTGCTAATTTGACTGATATACAATTTAATATAACTTAGCAATTATTAATGCCATTTAGCATCAGTGTCAATATTCAGCAAGGTAGTCTACACGCAAGAACAGTAATGCAAGAAAGGAGAGTTAGGGCTTTTTTGTTTGTCTGTTTGTTTTCCCCCTAGATCTGCTTCTGAATAGAGACACTCCTTCTAAGCTCACCACTGCAAACGCTCTTTCTTCCTCCCCGTTGAATTTTTAGTCACAGCTATCACCTGGAAGGGTTATTTTCTAGAGGCACATACTTATCTCACCTTTTGAGAGGCAAGCAGTAAGCTTACTCTTAGCCTGAAGACATTTACCAACAGTGTTTTATATGTTACATTTATCAACTCTTCCAATCGCAGTGAAGCCAACTGAAAAACATACCTGCTAATGGAAAAGAACTATTAAAGTACTACTGCGCGTTCACCTTGCACTAAGCCAGCTGCATACAGCCGTGCCATAAATCACAGTTAAATGATTATTCTTTCGGCAGTTATTCTGGTGGAATGTAAACTCCCAACCAACAGGGAGACTATGCTAACAGAATGAAAAGCCCATTTGTTTAGAGAACAATGTTACTCAGCCATAGACCCTGCATTCATGTTAAACAATAGGAAAAGGCCTTTTGGATGTGCTGAGCTCGCTGACGTCTCTTCTGGGGCAGATACGAGGCCACCATTGTTCTGTTCTGAGGCTTCTCTCTGATGGAGGCTGCTCTGGGAGCAAGGACAGGGACAGGGCTGGGATGCCTGGGTAAGGCTGGGGGGTGGTGGAGGTTAGGGCCACCGATAGTGCAGGCTACAGAGCCACTGCATGGCCACTTCTGGCCAAGGGTGGGTCGGCAGGTGATGTTGGCACTGACTTAACCACCTCACCAGCTGAGATGGAGCTTGTAGTTTGGGAAAGATAGCACAGTGGTCAGGCACTCTCCACTGAGACCCAGGAGGCTTTAATTGCCCTCTCTGGTCCAATATCTGACTTGTGCAAGACCTTGGGATTGGAAAAGCACGTGTTAGTGTAAGGAATAGTTTTTGTTCCCATGCTCCCTGGGAAGCAGACAGATGTTCTGCCCTTTCTGCCTGGCTGGGGAAACTCTAGCAAGGCTGCTCTGGATCCAAAATTTGGGTGGCAAACATCCTGCCTAGTACCTTGATCTGCAGCAGCTGGAGGACCCCC
>NC_048906.1:14114565-14175930 GCF_011077185.1 Oxyura jamaicensis | reverse complement strand
GGGGATGTAAAGAAATCAGAGGGATGGCTGGGAGTGTGCGCCCCTTCCAGTGTGTGTGTGGCGGACCTTGAGGATGGGCATCGGCAATGGGGAATGAGAAATTTGAATGGTTTGGGGATGCTGCTGAGGCCTTGGTGAAATTTCAGCACTGGAGCAGTGGAAAGGAAGAAGTCACCTCACTTGCTTTTTCTGTCTGAGAGGACTTCCGTGAACCTCACTTCAGTAAAGTAGAGGAGAGTTTCTGGTACCAGAATACCTGCAATCGTTACCACATGAAATAGTTTGCTAATTGAAACCACTGGTTTTTATTCACTAATGCATTTCTTCACATTCTAGAAAAAATATTTATTTTCAAATTGTAAATAAGTGCTTGAAAGCTTTCTGCTTAGTATTTTGATGGAATTTATCTGAATGCTTGCTGGTCTTGATCCAGGCGCTGGCAGATATGTCCTCTGTTTTGTTATTAGCCAGCCAAATTCAGGAGAAGATTTGCCTGCTCCTCTAAAGCTCCTTTTTTTGTGTTTAGAAAAACAGGTGGATTGCTCACCTGGGAGTAGCCACAGATAGTGCTAATACAGGCTTGTATTACAGTACTAATACACTACTACAGGCTTGCAGATGCATTGGGATTTGTAGAAGCACAGCGTCCGAGACAGGCTGCTGTAGTCAGTGGTCTCCATTCCCCTCCTCCGCAAAATATCATAAATATCTACATCCTGAGAACAAGAGAGAGGAATAAAACAAAGGATTTCCATGTGAAATAATAAATTTATTGGAGGTATGTGTGAAGCTTTGGGGCTCCAGGGGGCCCATTGCTACCCACAAGCCTTAAGGAAGAAAAAAAAATGCAATCTGTGGGTGTCAGGGCACTGAATAACATGAGCAAGTTCTGCTGCACCTCGGACTTCCTTTTGGCACTGCTTTGCACCTCCATATTTGCCTTCGTTTTGCAAACAGTGTAGTTGAAATTGTGTGACTCTTGTGTGCGTGTGCCACTGGCCATGTCACTGCCAAGGAAGGCTGGTGCACTGACCTAGCAGTGTTAAAAAGGAGAAATAATGGATTTGTTTAATAGATGTTGAAGCCCAAACCCAAATGTAGGACAGATAGATGAAATTTTGTTTTTTTAAGTACGGACGGGTACTTTTTTGAATTATGCTTCAATAAAGCATTTAAGGATAGTTATGAATAATAAGTAATTTTATGCTGAATGACTGCACAGCATAGAACTGCTCCCTCCCTCTTTCTAAGTGTAAAAATTTCTTCCATTAAAGGCCATATATTCTATTCATTCCTGAGATGCAGCTTCCATCAGTGCCAGTTTATGGTCCTGGAATGCTTGCTGAAGATTAAGAAGGAAGGCATAAAAGAGACACTTATGTGTTTTTGTCTTCTAATAACTTGAATCAAATACTTTCCAAAGAAAATGTATTTTAAGTGTATTTTAAATTCCTCCTTTCACTGTAATGTCTTTTTCTAAGCAACTTGCATTTTGAAAATGTTTTCACGTTACATTAATTGAATACACAGCCTCAGAAATTGGGAGTACCTTTTCAATTGCACTGAATGCAACTGAGCATAATTTCTGATTGCATAATTTCCAACAAGAGGAAAAGAAGAGTGATTTCACAGTGAAGTCGTGATCAGTAAGGCAAGAAAACAGCAATATCAATGTCTTCCATCCATTGTACTGCATTGTACTGGAATTCCAAGAGGTTGTGAAAGAGAAATCTCAGTCTGACAGGCTAGTCCACTTCACAGTGAACTTCTTGGTTTCCCCTAAGTATAGACCTTCTTGATAGTATTTGGAGCATAACTGTGACAATGAGATAGTCATGTGAAAATACAAACTTTCATTAAGTGATTATATATCCATGTTCCTCTTTCTAAATGTTTCTCATTGTTTCTTTTTTTGTTCTGCAACACTGCAGCAGTCTTATTTCCATCTGGTTGCAGATTAGAGTTTATGTTCCCATCTGAGGTTATTCTTTCCATGAAAGACAGGTAGGAGCAGAGTATGTAGCTCAGCTGCATCTGTGAGACTCTTCTCTCTCCTTGAGATGTACGCAGAGAGCTCTGTCCAAAAGAAGTTGTTAGAACTAAGTTGGGTTGCAGTTGCTTCTATCTGCTTCACGCGAGGAGCTGTGTTGGACTGAGGTCACTATGGCCTGCAGGGATGTCCCGCTCCTGTTCTCCTTCTCGGGTATCCATCACCAGGAACAGTGCAAAAAGCATGCGTAAGTCTTTTGTGGAGATGGTGAGATGAATCTGGTCAGAGAGAGCCATGCTGGGGCTCAGAAGGGGACTCTGCTGGGACAGGAATAGAACAGCCAGCAGGAAGCCGGCCGCATCAGGGAAATTTTGCTCTCCGTATCACTGGCAAGCAAAACCCTGAATTGTGTGCTTCCTCAAAGAATGTGAAAGATAAATGATATTTCAGCAAGATAGCTATATATTTAACCAGTGTTATTGAAATGAAAAATAACCTCCAGCCTGCAATAGCTTGGTAAGAACTACTTCAGTTTCCAGTATGAGTCTCTGGGAATGACTGAGCTATTCAGAACTGTATTGACAGCATTTGCGTAGACGCGGTGGCTCCCGACATTGCAGTTTGTCAGTCCCTGCGTACGAGGGGTTTTGTTGTTGTTTAAATCTGTGATGATGTAAAATTATGAAGTGTTAGGTTTCCAAAGCTTTTATTAATGATGGGTTGTGCAAATTCATCTTTGTACAAAGGACTTTACTTTTATAATGAGAGGACAGAAAGCTAAAAGGAGATTTTCTTTTAGGTCTCTCCCCTAGTTCCATCACAGAAATTTTGTTTGCTTATCTATTTTAAATCTAACCAGCCCAAGTCCCTCAGATATTCCAGTGAGATTCTGCCATGTGAAATATAATCATTATATGATTAAGCCTCCTTTTTCATGCTTATTCACTGAAGTGTTTGATTCCTTTACATCACTATTCCTCAGCTAAGAAGTAGCAAAACCCTATCTTCTTTTTTTGTTTCATGTACTACCTAATTATTATGTCTTTTCACTTCATATTTGTGGTGAAGGAGCATCACCAACAGCAGTTTTTTAGAAGCTGCATCTGAGATGTTTCATCAGAGCTTAAGAAATGAGAAAAGGAAAATAAATAGGAGAAAATAAATCCGATTTGGTCTCATCAAAAGTATGTTTTGTTGGAAAAAGGCCACATCCTCCTTTGCGATACAAGTCTAAAATCTGAAAGCGTGGGATGACGAACTCCCAAGAAAAAGCTGCTGCTTGCACTTGTGTGGATGTTAAATACAGGAGCACAGGGACATGCCTCATAGTACTGGTTCTCATTTAAGTACTCTGCTTATGAAACATTTTTTGATCACAAAATAAAAGGTGTTATGCAATATATTATTGCTACTTCTCTCTTCTGGAATCTATGCTTGTGTTCAGCCTAATGTCATAATCCCCACAAAAACAAAATTGCCCTGTTAGCCACTGAACTAATGCGCCATAAGGCACGCACGGCAGGGCTCGTGTGCTTAGCTACCTGTTCTTTGCACAGAGTGCTTCACTTGACATGAAGTTCTGCACAGTGGCTGACTCTTTCAACATCTATTAAATTTACTTGAAATAAAGTACAGTCTCTAGTGTTTAACAATATAAAATCATACCCTAATTATTGATAATTCTTTTTATATTTATTATGCTTTATTAATAATGAGTCATTTAGTATTAATATGGCTGTTCTAAGGACTCCAGTAGTATTTCCTCTGTAATTTACTGTTCCTTAATGTATCATTATTAGAACATATTTCCCTTTAATGCTTTAGCGTTACTATAAAACTAAGGATATGGATAAAACTTAGATAAGAATTTACCTTTGCAAGTAGCTAAAGACAGACTGAAGGCTATTTCCATGTTTCAGGTCTTACTTGTTTTGCAGTATGAAAGGGGATAAATAAAGAGCAAAATCTGGCACTTCTCATATGCACCTGACACTCCTGGCATACACATGAAATCAGCAAACTGGATGCTGACCCCGGAGTGAGTCAGCACTGTAGAAATACATACAAATTAGTATAGCCATTGAATTTGCTTTACAGTTGTTATACAGTAGCTCCTAATGACAATGAAAGTTACAGTGAATTAAAAAACATGTGCATTTCCTTAGAAGTATAATGTTATTATAATCCCATATTTTGAGCATACAGTTTGTCTAATCTGTCTCACGTTGATGTCCTCTTCTCTTCCATGGCATCCACTTTATAATCTTTGTGAGGGACTGAAATAAAGTTCTGTTTTGGCTATATATGTGTTCCAGTAAACTATGACAGTCCTATATTTTGGAAGATTAACTGAAATACAGAAATGAGCATGACTTTTTCCTGCATTCAACTTGTTGGTATAATGTTGCTGCAGTTTTTCAAGCCAAATTCCCTATTGTTAAGCCCTGGGTGAGTGGCTGTGTAAGAGGAAATTAAGCCCTTCCACCTTTAAAGGTATTATTTAAAACAGGTTTTAAACCTTTACAACTATTCATAGTGCTCTTTTCACTATGTGAAGCAAAGCACTATAATTTTCTATCCTGAAAACAATGCTGCTGTCCAGAGCATTTGAGTCTTCGTGTGTCAGTAAGAGCTGTGAATATCTGGTTGCTGATGAGGTTGGTGAGCTTTGCAGCAGCTGTGGAAGTGCTGAGGATGGCTGGTGTAGGAAGCAGCAGCCCTCGTGAGAGCTGTGTGAGCAAACAGCAACCAGACATGCTCCCCACTGCAAACAAGACTAGTGAAGTATAGGAGTACGAAAACAGTGTGTGGTACAAATACATTATTGATATCCCTATGAATCATTCTTGGATATTGCTTTAAATGAAGTGGTACCAGGTATACTCTGAGTTTGCAAAGGTCAAGAGGACAAATTAATCATGCCCGGCTCAGAACCTGTTATAAGGGCCATTTTTGATACCAGGATGAATATGTGTAGGTTAGCATTAAGAAATTTAATAATGGAATTTTCCATTAATGGAAAAGATATATTTGCCCTATTATTGAGTATTGTCTGGGTATTTCCCTGACATTGTTAAGTGGCTGCATAAACTGCTGTCACTATAAATGAGATATCATTAGCTAAAAAGTATTAGGCCAGTGCTCCTAAGACCTGTTAGTAAGTGATGGCTTTGCTATGTATCATCCACAGCCATGCCTCAAAGCAGCGGGTATTTAGCATCCTGCTGTGGGGAAGAAACCTCAAGCTGCTTTTTGACCCCTGTCACTCTCTTGACCTTATCCATGCTCTTGAGCTTTAAGGTTCTCTGGGATGTGATAGCTAAGGTGCAGTCTTAAAGGTATGTCCTGTGAGAGATTTCTCAAGATGTAACAGCATATTTGTAAGTATGCTACAGTTAGGACACACGCATACACACAAAGATCTTAAAATATATTTCTAGCAGAGAAAAGTCTCACTATAGCTGACTTACCAACTGTCTATGTATCATTTGTATCTGCATGGAGTTTAGTATGAATGGTTTGCTAGACACTTACACTTTGTCAACAACCTCTACAAATGCATTTACTTTGTGTTGCACATTTCATTATAAATGGCTTACAGAACATATCTATAACCTTGATAACTCCATTTACTTTGTTACTAATGGCTCCTTGAACACTTAGAGCATAACAATAACCAAAATGCACATAAATATTTCATCGCAAATCTATTGTTACTTATTTATAACATGCTCACCAAAAGCATTACAGAATATTTATTAAACATTTATAGATTAGTTTTGCTACAACTAGTATGTGATATAAATGCATTATTCATCTCGCAGTAAGTCATTGTTGGGCATCCCTTAAAAATAAAGTGGTACCAGGAGGGTTTGGGGTCTGTAGAATTTGAAGAGATTCATTTTAATCATGTGCAATTCAGACTCTTTGTGTTTATTTTTGTTGAATAAATGAAAGAGGAAATAAGTAGAAAAACAACTCTCAGCAACGGAAGACAGAATGAAAAAATGGTTGCCTTGAAACCCTTGGACATTTAGCATGCTCTGTCTTCAGGACCTGCCAGCAATTGCACACCAAAGTCTAAGAACTGTAAACAGCGCTTCTTTTCTAATAGCTATTCTGGTGGGTTTAGATGGAATGTTTTCTGGAGCTAATAATTTGGAATGAAGGATGGTCTGTCTAGCTATATTTTTTATTTGATCTGAATTATTTTTTCTGCTAGCTTCCAGTACCACAGCATCATTCACTTACTGGAATAGCAGGCAGGACATGAACATGTGTGTTTGGGTGTGTGCAAACAGAACAAACTAATTTGGGTATGTAGATTTTTATGCTTTATCTGGTGTCTACAATCTACAGAGAGGCATAAGGATATATATGTATATATATATTCTTTGTCAACATATAGTAAAGAAATAGCTCCTATTTTACAGAGAGGGCAACCTAGGATTCTGACCCAGAAGGCATTTATATAACAGATTGATAATGCATGTGAAAAGTTGCAGTGTAAAGTTACCTGAATGTTTAAGTAATGGCAAGAATTCCTCTCAGGTCGGTTACGAGATGCTATCAATGTTTATCTAAGCTATATTACCTGATATAGTTTCCTTTAGCAGTTTGCTATTCAATAACTGTAAATAGATGGAGTAATTTAAGCTCGTACCTAGCCTTCAGGAGAGCTGGATTCCCCACAAACACTCACACCAGTTTATTGAAATGACTGTTGATATATGAAAGGCACAGTTTTAAACCTATTAAATTACTCCCTTTTTTATCCATCTATGTGTTTATTCTCAAGTAACATTTCCTCATTAAGTGTGGCTTTATATTATCTGTTATTTCTCACCTTTTATTCTAAATGATAGCCTATTTAATTAATTTTGCTCTAATATAAAGGGAGGATATAGCTGAGTGTTTCCACAAATGGGGGCGTGTAAGTAAAGAATTAGGATAATCTCTCAAACACATCTCCTCCTGGCCTTGTGATGTTTGCAGAACACATGATTTGTTGCAGATATGCTTGGGCACAATACTGTTTATTTCTTTAGGGGAAAATGTTAAGAACATCTATGAAGTGGTGGAAATACCTGTTTTTATTTGGTTCTTACGGTCTCCTCTTCAAAGTCATGTAAATACCTTGCAGTCTTGTGTTGTTGTCTCTGTTGTCTCACTGTCATACCCATACTGCGTTGAAGTCTAAGAAAAAGAAATGTGAAGGATAGAGAGAGAAGCACGGAGTGCATAGAGTGAAGGACGGATAGGAGAGTCTCCATGAAGTCAGGCCCTTTGACCAACAGATGAGTGTGTTGTGAGTTCATTTGCTTAATAATATTGATTTTGCAGTTATGGAGTTAGACTGTATTAGCTTGATGACTTACATGGAACAAGGAGCATATAGGTGGAAAGAAAAAAAACTACTTTCATGGAGGGGGAAGTTCAGTAAAAACATGCTTGGACAATTATCTGCATAGGTGCCAGGAACTCTATGGAGATGGACGTAGGGCAAAAAGTGCAGAGCCCCTTTTGTGGGTTAAGAGCATTGCTGTTTTCTGTCAGTGTGAGGACAGATTCTGGGTAATTTCTGGAGGAAAAGCCACTTCTCTTTTCCTTCCAGCTGAATTCAGGGGAACTTGTGGAGGGGAAGGAGATGCCACTGGACTACTTTTTTTGTTGTTTGTTTGTTTGTTTGTTTTTACTGTACTTTTCCCTATTATTTTCAACTATGCCAGTTTGGAGTAACTGGAAGTTATTTCTAGTTTCATATCAGGATGAGTGAGAGAGAAAGCAGGCATTACACTTCAAACTGATATTAATACTTACAGGCAAGTTGTGTGGAAAGACATTAATTTTCAATTTGAAAAAATAGCAACAGCAATAGCAATGCTGTTTATTCATCTACAGGTTGCATGGGCAGCTTTGCCCTAATATTTGGGAAAGATAAAGTGTACATGGAAAAATAATCATGAAAGTATTAATTATATTTATACTTTGCTTGTGGCTTGAGTGATAGTAATGTCAAGATAGAGACATTTAACTGAATGATCAATAACACGAGAGTGTAAGTCAAAGATTCATTATGTTTGGACTGAAATGTCCAGTTAAATCTGTAGCAATGCTAATGAGGCACCATAGGCAGACTACCTGGACATTTAACAAGTATGAGAAATGCTAGTGTTCCTTAATCAGCCTTCCAGTGAATAAGCCTTGAGTTAATATTTTCTGTTTTGCGTTTTTTCTAAGTAGCACTTTCTAAGAAATGTTTAATTTGGCTTTCGGTATTTCAAGTGTCAGTTTAAATGGTTGTATTGTGGATGTGAGAATTCAATATGAATCTAATAAAACAGTTCAGCATAATTTGTTGCAAAAAATCTATTGGTATAACAGCCACTTCTAATAGGTTTTGTTTCTTCAAAAATCAGTGAATACCATTAGATTTTTTGGCATTTTCAAATGCTCATTAGTGTCAGCCTCAGGGGTCTAGGATGGTCATTATTAAAGAATGAGCTCCCAAGAGAAAGAGGCTCTGCCAACAGAAGCCAACAAGTGACAAAAGTTCAGTAGTTGCTAGGTGAGTCACTTATTGAGGTGGTGCCTGGATAAATTAGCTTTCAAAGTCTTAAGCTGAACATGTAAAGAACACAAATGTCATGTGGCATATTCTCCAGAGGTTAAATTTAGGTTCCATAGCTCACACTGCCAATTTTAAAGAAGGGAAATGTCAGCCATCACAGAGCTGAGGCTGAGAGTTTGTTGCTTGTGCAAATTCCACTGACATTGACATTAACTGACTCTGGAAGATAAACTATGGATCTGCTTCAGCTGTCCATGATTTCATCTGTATTACTTATTAGTTCTCCAGTTTGTTCCAGCACAATACCAATTTGCTCCAGTTGACTTGACAAGCTTGTGTTTTGTGCCTCTTACTTGTCTAGAGGTAATTTATAATCCCAGCTATATCCCTATGTGATGGCACAGACAGGTATTATTTGTGCTGCTTACCAACTCTGGGAAGTTACATAATATTGAAGCAAGTACATAAACTTGTATTTTAGCGGTGTGAGATTTAGGGTGAGTGCCTGTAATGCCAGCTAAAATGTTAAGCTTCAGAACAGTCACAGATATTTTATTTTCGGAAAGAAAGCTTCAAAATCGAGACAAAGATGAAATGGAAATAAATATATTTTTTTCACTTAAAATCTAGCTCTCATTTTTATATAAATACAATGTAACTCACTGCACTGTGTTTAGATAAAAATTCTTTGGAAAACAGAAACTGTTCTGCAGACCACAGAAAAACATTTTCCTGTGAAGGTGACAAGTAAACCTCTTAATGCTGTTTTGAACTCACCCAGTGCTTGGCCCTCCTTTTCTATTTTGGGCTTTGTTCAGCTCCAGCTTGGTCAGTGGGAGATGTCACATTCAGTTATTTAGGAATCGGACTGTGCCTTGACACCTCCACCAAGTGCTGTTTTAATTGAAAGCATCCCTAGAGCTGCTTCCCATCAATGGTATTCATTTTTGTGATATTCATGGGACCAAATCATTGTAGTTGTCCTATTAAAGTAATACTAAAATAAAAGCTCTCTAGCGATCTTTTGGGGCATCCTGTGTTGAGCCCTGTGCAGGCATTCATCAGTGACACCAGGAGCAAAAGGCCTGGTGGCATGGCTGCTGTGCCAGGCCATGCGGGACTGTGCTGCCTTCTCTGCTAGAGTCTCCATCCCAGAAGTGGAGCAGGAGGGGCAACCCAGGCCGCCAATGTCGGCAGCAACTAGCTTGGTGGCATTTACACAGATCTGTGTATATTTTCTCAATTCTTCCATGCTACTGTTCTGGCTTTATGGTCATCTTATCTTCAGGGATTTGGCCTGTCTCGAGCACCAGGCCTCCACCAGGCCTTGAGCACCAGGCTCAGCTGAGGCAGTGTGCTCCTGCAGGCCCCAGATCCAGGCTTGTGTTTTGCCTGGCACACAACAATAAAACATCTAAGTGAGGAGGAACAGTCCTATAAAAAGCAAAATTCTGTAAGTCTGCTATATCTGGATACAGTTGCCTCTTCCCCTCAAGCTGAACCACACCAAAAACAATTCTAATGTAGCTTTTCATTCTCTCAGACTATCACAGATCATGGCTGCCTGCAACCCAGCAAGCAGCAAGGAAGGGAAACCTATTCCAGTATCCACAGAGGTCACCTTTTTGATAATAGCACAAAATAGATAATTAAATTAATGTAATAATTGTACCTAGCCAATTACCTATTTCCTACCTGTACCATGGTCTTAATGAGCTCAGCTAATGAACTGTAATGTAATTAATATCTGTAGAAGGTAGGAGGAGTAATAAAAAAACAGTAGTTTCCATATATGCCAGCACCCAATATATTTTATAATGGCAGGGAGAAAAAAAAAATGGTTTGAAGATTGTTGAAAGAAAAACGTTTAATTAAAGAAGGGAGGTTTTAGGCTTGGCTCTTCAGCAGAGACCTAGAATTCTGCACCTGAAAAACATCCATGCAATTAAGGAAATACTTCAGAAATGCTCATTATTGTTTTTCTGAGACCATCCTTATAAAATCTGTGAAGGAAAATGAGAATTTAAACTCAATTGCACATCTAAGCTGTTATTGAGTACTAAGTGCATCATCGTAACACGTGACCTTCACAGGCAGGATCAAAGTTTCTGATGTACTGCAAAGGCTGTTTATTTTGATTGAATTTTATCTTTTGGTTTGTGGATTATTTGGACCTGGGCAGCAAACCCTGGCTGTCCATGGGCAGTGGTGAACCCTGCTCTGAGGAACCATGTTGTGGCATGTCCTCCAGTTCCAACTATGAACAGAGCAGGTTGGGTGTTATTTCTGCAGGTGCACAGCTGTCCCAAGGCTCTAGATTTTATATCCTATGGCAGAGAACAGTGCACGTTACTGAACCTAGTGATGGAAGTTTTGTGTGGAGACTGCCCTAGTAAAGTACTAAAAAGCATAGGGAGAAAGTAAAGTAGAAGAGAATCCTGCTGTGAATTTGGGTTTGTTTTCTCTGAATTAAGTTATGGTTATGCTATTAGGGAGGCAGAGCAATAGATCTGTTAACTGTAGTATTTCAGAGCCACTGGAAAACAATTCATATTTCTACTTCAGTATCTTAAAATCCAGCACTAGTTTTAATTATTAATAGACTTCATGCTGTTATTATTTACTTGCACATATACATTAATCATTACATGGGTTTGCTAATTTTTCATTTCATTCAAAAATAAATAAATAAACTGTGACAAGATGCTGAGAGTCCTCAAGAGAATATGTTCCCCTCTGATGGGCAAGTAACATCTGCGGGCATTTTGTTGGCTTAACAGCATGTCTGTCAGAAACTTGGTGATTCAGAAAATTTACTAGCACTCACCTAATGATTAATTAGCCTTCTCTGTAAAGAATGGGGTCTCTTCATTACATGTATTGTCACCAAGAGTTTCATCTGTTTGCTGTAACATTTATGCTAGAGACTTAGTAAATGGGATTCCAGTAGTCAAGAAATGAGTTAAGGTTGTTTTTGTGAGCAGAATTCAAATTTAGCTCTAAATATTTAAGCAAGTCTCCCTGGACTTTAAACCATATGGGTCCATGTGGTACTATAGAAATGTTTTATGTGAATGAAAATACTGTAGGATACTAATTGAAATAAATTGGTTGAAAACTATTTTAGATGAAAGATAGATGTAAGAATGATTTTAACAAAAGTCATGTTTTATCTATGTAACATACACTTACTGAAGATACATCACAAATTTAAAACATTTTTCAGAGTTTTGCTTTGCAAAGCCCTCATGTAGCCTTCTGTTACATGTAGTCACTCAGTTGTCCACTGTGGACACTTGAAGGACAAGGTCAAATGGGCACCTTGGGATCTAAATCCAAATAATTACCACCTGTACAGAGGTAAGTTAACGATTTGTTCTTGTAGGTATATACATCCAAAGCTGGCATATTTCTTATGAAAATACATACTCGGTTACCATCACTTCAATTTAAAAAATGTAATGTGAGCTCAGTTAAGTCTGTGTTCACATTTCATGAGATGTCCATAGCATAATTCCTCCATCTCAGGTGGGTAGGAAGCAGATATAACTCTTGACTGTAAATTGGCAAGAGAAGTGCCAACTAACTTTAACTGATGGCAGCAGCTCAGTTCCTTCAGGCTGTAGCAAATAATGATTAAAACAATCACACCTGTTTTTCGCTCTTCTCATCCCATATGAGATGGACTGTTGCTTTCTCCCCTGAGAAACAGTAGGTTGTTATTAGTAGCTTTATGTTTCTCTTTGAAATATTCTACACACTGATAGACTATTATTTGTCATCTTAATTTCTCCCTCTCCTCTCACCCTAGAGGGAATGGAAGTGAACATTTCCCACTTACAAGTAATAACAGCTGTAGGAAGAAGAAAAATAGGTCTAAGGTAGGGTTTGGGGATTTTTGGATTTTAGTTTTTTGTTATTATCGTTCTTAGATTCAGTTATTAGAAAGCTGGAAGTCTTTATACATACCTTGTCTAAGTATATAGGTATATACAGGTTCAGTGCTATTGGTTATATTCGGGTTGCTTGTTGTAGCTGCCTCCAATTCTATTGTTCCCTTTGGTGCTTGTTACCATCACATCAACCAAGTGAGATAACACCATGTTTCTTCCCTGTGCCTACGGCTGGGGAATCGACGCACAGACAGGTGAGTGACCTGCCTGGGTTCTGCCGTAAGGAAAGACGAAACCCAGTGTGGAGGTATGATATGCAAATCAAAGACAGAACTTGCTCTACCTGGTCTTTTTGTTTATCCATGTAAATATCTACATTTCCTCTCTCTGGCTACTAGTTTGTAATTAGAAAGCATGGCCTTTACAAGAGGCTCCCTGTGGTCTGCTACACCTGGCCAGGAGATGACCTTCCCCTTGGATGGATACTGAAGAGGACACTCCGTGCCCTCAGACACCCTCTTGACTTTATGCCTACTGGTGGCATTGTTGTTATTCCCTTATCTAGACTGGGGGTACAGAGCTCTGGTAGTAGTTTGAGCCTAGAACAGCACTGAGAGGTGTCTGGGGAAAGCGGAAGCAGTTAAAGAATAGACACAAAGAAGTTGTGTTTTACCTTTCAAATCTAACATGTTTAGTTTACATTTTTTCCCCCAAAGAATGACAAATTCATTCTACGCTATAAAATTAATATTTAATATTTCCAAGAGATTTCCTGGCAAATACATTTCAGTCTTGGCATAAGTTTGTTTGCCGAAGATGTGTTTTTGTTGTTGTTGTTTTAAAATATATCCAATAAGGAAACAGAGAAATGCCATGTGACTTGTGTGTCTAATTAAAACTATTCAGCATGGCTTGAATTTATAGTTTTGATTTCTTGAAGTAATCTGCTTGTGAACAATCTAGAGGCAAGGAGTTATTCATAGAAACTGTTGAGTAAATAATTTTCAGATAATGAAAACATTCAAAAAAGTCAAGATAGTTAATTAGTGAGCAGAAGAAATTAAATTAATTGAATGAATAATTCATAATGAATTATTCACCCAGATCTATTTTACATAGTGTGGAAGGACTGAAGAAGACCCAGTGTTTGAATTAACTCTAAATGAAAAACCACATCTCTATTTCTGCTGTGTTGAGGTTATTTATTGATGTGTAAAAACTGGGTGAGCCAGTCTATTTAATCATCTTACTCTTTTTGCTCTGTAAAGTGAATCATGCTGGATTTGAGACAAACATAGATGCTTTGCTTGCAAATGTGCATTGGGGAATACGTGTTAGAGGGCTCTTTTTTTTTTCTAATATGTTCAAATTTTGTGAGAGAAGCATGATCAGAGATGAAAATGCTCTGGAAAAGCTATAAATTAGGTTTATGCCAGCATACTACTGCTTGCAGTTGACATATGTCACAGCCTTGGCCATATACTTCTGTTTAACCTCATCTCACTACTGAATAGAACTGTATCAAAAGATGGACCGTTGAAGCTGTATTTGTTTTCATGTGGTTGGGGAGGGTGATGGTTTCGTTTTGGTTTTTCAGGATTTCTTTCTTTGCTTCTTATCCTTCAGAGAGAACAATTGTAATGGCAATCAAATAATGAAACATTGGAAACCTAAATTTGTGCTGAGGGGGTTGAATGCAGCTCTGCCCTGAGACATGGTAGTCAACAAGTGATCAGAGCTCACCTGTTTGTCCTTTTTGTTTTGTTTTCCTTCCATTGTGCTATGGAAGAGAACAAAAGTTCTTATAAGAACAGCATCCCAGGACTGCATAAAAAGAAAAAGGGATTGGACAGCCATTTCCATTCCTTGAGCAGTCACAATGAGAAAACATAGCTCTTGGTTTTAGTGTGAGCGTATGCAGAGAAGTGAATATAATAGTTAGGCAGGAGCTATATCTACAACGTGTTGTGACTTCAGCTCTTGAGGAAACTGGGCTTGAGGTGGAAGAGCATCTCTCATCAGAGTGTCTCTGCTTCACATAGCAGTGATTCTTCTACTCTGAGATGAGTACCCTAGGGAAGTTAGTACTGTTGTTAGAATCTCTGTGGAGGAATAAAGTCCGAGTGATCTGTTGGCCCACATTATCTGTAGCAGGAGTGGGAGTGACTGTTTTTTTAATTATTTAATTGTTTTTGAATGAAAGTATGGCTGTGCAGGTGGATAGAGATAAAAGATAATTGCAAAGCTGAGTAATACTATACAGCATCACCTAATATTGTCATAGTCCTTTTTTTGTTCAAGTTTCTCTGTAAACTGGGAAATGTCAAATTACATATGTAAATTGCTGGAAAAACGGTGTGTATAGATATTGATAATATATGTATATAGCCATAAGAAAAGAAAGAGGATGAACATTTAGTAAAACACATACCAAACATCATTTTCTTGGGCACTTGAAACACTGGAAGGATCTGAACAGGTTACAACTGCAGTCAGAAGGGCACTTCAAAAAATGACTTTCTGTCTCGGTTAAAGGTAATTAAAAGTAGTTCTTATTTTGCCCAGAGTGGCTCACTTAATCCACAGGGTGGACAGATGCTATGCTGGAGTCACCTTTGCCATTTTTCTGCCTTTTCTCTACATCAGTTCAATTTGGTTAATCCAATGTCAGACTTCTGTCAAAGAGCACTGCTGGGCTAAATTATGGGCTTGTTTCTGTTACATTAGTAAATTTGTTCCTGACTGAGAAGTGCTGAGGTATTCTAACTAAGCTAAAGGCAACTGAAGTGCTGAGTCAGAAAATCTAGGCCAGTCGTGCCTAAAATTAGACCATAAAATGATTCTCGCTTATGTTTTACTTCTCTGTGCTTCCAAAGGCAGCTCCCAATTGCCAACATACCGAAGCTCTTAAAACCCCTCCTAGAGCTTGTTCAGTAGGAGAATCGGGTAACAGATGGGTTGTGTTATCCATTTACTTTAGGTCATCTCCAGATCAGCAGGTACTGCGTATGAACTGACTGGATGAGAAACAGGCTTTGACAACAGGTGGTTGGAAGGGATGTGGAAGGAATGAAAAATATAATTGTAACTGGTTGTGGTTAGAGAGACAAAGCAGGCTAGAATTTAAAAGAAGGTATCAAGAGGTGGTTGTGCATCACTGAACAACCATTTAGATTTGACTGCAATAGTACAGAATTTGTCATGGTGGTTTAGTTAACATGTTCAGTTTTGATGAAAAAGAAAGTGTGTTTGATCGCTCCGCAGAGAGAACAGAGTTTACATTTGGAATTGTGCAGCAGCTAATTCAGTAAGGTCATGCAGTTTATTGCCCCCCTCCACTGCAAACTTGCTGAGGGGAGCAAAATCAGAAAAGCCCATAGAACTAGAGGGAGAAAAATGATTAAGCTGTTCCAAAGAAAACCATGCATTTGCTTTATGTTCAGAACTGCAGATTCTGCTATCCTATTTTATAGGATAGTTGCATAAGATGTCATTGATAGCTCAATGGAGAGAAGAATATGCTAAATTGCACTAGATAGCACAAGACTCATGAAGGTGACGATTTCACAGCCTTTTTTCAACCCACAGCAAGATTCAAATCTTGTATTATAACATTTTAAAGAAGAATATTGTCTTTGTCACTTTTTTTAAATGGCTTGCACAGAAATGCGGAGGTCAGGAGGGGGAGCCCTGGAGATGGATTTGTCCTGCTCCCACCACACACAGCTGGAGTGATTCCACACACTGTCCTCTGGCTTCACTCCCCAGCTGGTCTGTGGACATATGTGGCTTCTCTTAGTAACAGCTGGGCCGTGGAGATTGTTAACCATGTGGACACCTGGCCTATCGCACACTGAGAACAGGCCTCTTTACTTTCTGCAAGCCATCAAACAGCTGTCAGATGGTGACAGTCGTAGGTTGTTGCCAGCCTGATCAGTTATTGGTCTGTAAAGAAATATTTTGGGATAGCCAGTCTTCTCCACTTTTCTGCATTTGTAAATATTAAGAATCCACAGAGTCTGAAAGCTGTCAGTGCTGTGACATGACGTGATATAATATTTTAGAGCCATCCTTCTCAGAAGGATGGGAAGAGTTTGTCAGGAAAGCTTCCATCACTGCTTATCAAGAGATGATTTTCAGACCTGTGCCAGGATCAGGCTGTAGATGTAAGTTTTGCAATGGTCGCCAAGGCAATTCACAAGAGGGAAGATGGCACGGGAGCTTACATCTCTCCTCCCAGTGATCAGTCATCAGCTGCGTCTGCAAAGCAAAGTGGCTGAATGCCCAGCGTGCCATTAGCAATCATATTATTAATATAATGGGACTCTTCGGTAAGTTGGTCCCAAAGGGAGGACATTGCTTCAGTTCTGCTGCCCTCACAAATTGCTGACAGCATCTGGTCCACAACAGAGAGACAGATACTGCCTGTATTTGGACCAAGCCTTTGCAAAACCAAGTGCCCAACTCAGCACTAGTGAAATCTAGATGGATCATTTCTAATACAAATAGATAAATGCCAAATTCTGTTTTTGTTTTTTTGTTTGTTTGTTTGTTTGTTTTTGTTTGTTTATTCTTGTGTGTCTCTGTGTATCTCTTCTATCTTTTTTCTTTTTTTTTTTCTTGAATCAAGTCACCAACTTGGTTTTCTGTTTTTCTTGTTTGGTTGGTTTTTGGTTGGTTGGTTTTTAAGTTTACAGCAGGACTAAACTTCAAGAATACTATTTGAGCTGAATTATTATAAAACTTGGGAAATAAATAGCTAAGCAGTATTTCATGGCTTATATCTGCCAATAGTATCATTAAGCAATTGAGGATTTCTAGCATGCTGTGAATAGAATATATCTATTTATATACTTTTATTCCTTTGTTGTTGTTCATACTACAAATGTCTTAAAAATAGTGCAAGAAAACTTGACACATTGTAAAGAAAGAGGTATATTTATTGCAGGTTTGAATTTTGCTAGGAAAGCTCAGAACTGCATGAGGCTCTCAGCTATGATAACCATCGTAGTTTTTCTTCTACCTTGATACATCTCAGAGGAATATCAGTGCTTAATATTTAATGTTCTCTTTTTGATGCTGTTGATTTTTTTTATGGTCCACACTGATATAATAGATCCTATAGATGTAAATTTCGAAGTCTGAGTGACTGGGGCAGTAGGATTACTGTGTTTTTGTGATGTGCTGTTAAATAAATAAATAATGCTGCCTTTGCTAGCCAGACCACTTATCCTCGGGGTACTCAGCCTCCCAACCTGGAAGTCTGGGACAGGGAGCAGAATAAACCCACCACGGTTCAAGTGGAGACAACTAGAGACCTGCTGCTCCACCTGGACTGTCCACCATGGGGCCAGATGGGATCCACCCAAGGGTGCTGAGGGAGTTGGCAGATGTGATTGCTGGGGCTTCTTTCTGTCAGCTATCAGTGGTCATGGTCATCGAGAGAGGTCCTGGATGACTGAAGACTTGCTACTGTGATGCCCATCTATAGGAAGGGTTGTAAGGAAGAACCAGGGAACTACAGGCCTGTCAGCCTGACAGTGGTGCCAGGAAGGGTGATGGAACAGGTCGTCTTGAATGCAATCACACAGCATATGCGGGACAACCGGGGGATCAGGCCCAGTCAGCATGGGTTTGTGAAAGGCAGGTCCTGCCTGACCAACCTCATCTCCTTCTACAACTTGGTAACCCACCTGGTAGATGAGGGAAAGGCTGTTGATGTAGTCTACTTAGACTTTAACAAGGCCTTTGACACGGTCTCCCATAGAATTCTCCTGGAGAAGCTGGCAGCCCATGGCTTGAACAGGTACACTCTTTGCTGGGTTAAAAACTGGCTGGAGGGCCGGGCCCAGAGAGTAGTGGTGACTGGAGTGAAATCCAGCTGGCAACTGGTCACCAGGGGTGTTCCACAGGAGTCAGTGTTGGGGCCCATCCTCTTTAATATCTTTGATTTGGATGAGGGAATTGAGTGCACCCTCAGTAAGTTTGCAGACAACACCAAGTTGGGGGGAAGTGTTGATCTGCAGGAGGGTAGGAAGGCCCCGCAGAGGGACCTGGACAGGATGGGTCGATGGGCAGTGGCCAGTGGGATGAGGTTCAACATGGTTAATTGTTGGGTCCTGCGCTTTGGCCACAAGAACTCCCTATCGCGCTCCAGGCCTGGGGGAGAGTGGCTCGAATGCTGTGCAGAGGAAAAAGATCTGGTGATGTTGGTCACCACTTGCCTGAGCATGAGCTGCCTGGCCCAAGCTGCCACTTCAGAAATGCATATGTTCCCTGTGGGTACTGTGTCATACTCTGTATTGGGGAAATCTCTGAGAGGATGAGATGGGAGAAGGATCTTCTTCAACATCTAGAGGGCTTCCATGGCACGACTGGAAAAAAAGAGTGACCTCTGAGCTAGGGCTGTGGGGTAGATAGGCTCTCAAACCTTTTGTTTGGCCTATCTGAAGAGAAACAGATGTGTGGTTTGTTTGTTTGTTATTAATGGTACATATTTGTTTTTCAAGAGAATTAACTTAATGTCTCCAAAAATGTGTTTAAAAACAAACTTCATTTAAAAAATCAAAACACAACTAAGAATAGAGATTTTTGATCTAAGTATCTCAGATGTTTCATGGGTCACTTCTCAATGTCTTTTGATTGCAATGGCACTCGTACTTACCTTAACCTCTCTGGAAATCAATAGTGTGAAGGCAATTAACCTGTTGTCTGCATTTATTTATCTTTAAAATCCCACACGCTAACACAAGATTCCAAGAAAAAAGCTGCTTCCAGAGTCACAAAGTACCGTTTACTATTTGTCCTAGGAGTGCCAAAAAGTCCACAACTTTACTATAGTCAGTCACCAATTTGTTCACAGCTGTCCCAGTAGCCTGTACAAGATTGTTTCTGTTGGCAGATCTAGTGAGTACTGTCTGACATGGACATTCTTCAGAGAGACAGATTTTCTCTCATACATTTTCATAGCTTCAGAAGGGCTTTTTTTCCTTTCTTTTTCTGTATGGGGCCATTAGTTGCAGGTGGGTACCTTTGCATGGGTGAATGGGGAGAGCAGGTTGAATTGACAGTTAATCAACAGCTGGCATTGTTCCTAGCTCACTGCTCTGTAAAGGGCACAATGCTGAATCAATTAAAGAGAATTTTAAATTGGTTTCAGTGAACAGCTCCTGTAAAGATATGGACTCTGGAGAGTGTGTTCCTCCAGTCTTGCAAGTTTGGCCAACTACTTCATATCTCTTCTCCCCATAGGTATGAGACTGAGGAAGCTTCACTGGTGCTGATGCCATGAATGGAGAAAGATGCTGCTGGATAATTCAAGCAAGGGAGGAGTCTGAGCAGCGGCAATGTAAGTTAAGAATCACTGTGCCTGGCAGTACAATTCTGAATATATTTTGGGGATTAGTTTTTTTCAAGTGAAACAGGGCTACAGCACTAGAGAGTCTCCTAAAGAGTGTGTATATCACCCTGAATAGTTTGCAAAACCAAAGCCCAGTAAAAGCAGGTAATGCTAATGTGAGTTGTGAACATTTTAGATGTTGAAGGTCTTTCCCTAGTAAATTTTGAAGTTGTCTATGGGCCTTTAGAGTACCATTTCTGCATTCATTCTCAGCTTGCAAGCAGGCTGTCTGGATACAGTGGCAAGTGGGTCATGCTACATTTGTGACAATATTTGAGAGAATTTCAGTGTTTTCTTGGTAATACTGCAGTGTTTCCAAGTAAAGAAACAGCATTATGACATCTAAATAAGCTAGATCCAAATCAGTTCTGTGTGCTGGCAGAGGCTTAAGCAAGTTGGGTGCCTAGGTTGGATATGCACATAAATGTTTACTCTTGTAAATTGAGAATGATTAACCAGGCACCTGCCTGATCTTCTGGGGTTCAATCAGCTTGATGCCAAAACATGCTCATATAAACACAACTGGCATGGAGTCTGGTCATCATTTTATTGGTCTTGATGAGGTAGTCAATACCCAAAAAGAAATTATGGAAGTGCAGAGGAGAATGTTTCTGATCATCTTTCTGATGTTTGGGAGGACAGGAGTTCCTTCATGCACAGTGTTTAGCAATGCACTCTATGATAGCAGCACTTCTATTATTCATATAATACCTACTGTGCACATTCCTCAGACGAGTTCATGTCCCCCTTTCCAAAGAGACTAAGAGTTGTTTTTGATATATCTGCCATAAATTTGACTTAACGGACTACCAATTTATTTATTTTTGTGAGGTGTGTTAATGGTGTGATGATTTTAAAAAAAAAAAATACAGCATCCCAAATGCTGTATTGTATATATACTACTTAATACCTTTTCTATTTCCTTTTGCTGTTTGATGATCAGTTTTTGCTGCAATATGTTTTGCAATTACAAGAAGAGATTTAATGTTGTTTTGAACTCTGCCAAAGTCTGATTAGATTTTCTGTTTTGGCCAAACTCATTTCTTTGTGCTTCAATTTTCTCTATATAAAATGTTTAGATTGCAGATTCTGGTAATTAACTGCATGTGTGATTTTTAGTTCAGCAAAAGGTTAACCACTTTCCATAAAGCAAAATCCTATTTATTTGGAATGAAAGGATTATAGGGAAGACGTAAAGTAACAGGAAAGCAGTTTACATATAAGTCTGGTTTACCAGGAAGTCACCAGCGCTGATACAGAGCTCCTAAAAGAAAAGCAATATATAATATCCTCTCATGGATTTAAGAGTTCGGGTAGCGATTCCATACCACTCCCAGATCCTGGAAAAATATTTCTCCCCATAGGTAAAAGCATTCGGTGTGTACATTTATTAGTCATTGTATGATTTCCTCAGGAAATAAACTGCAGTTGTCTGCATTGCTGTAAAATATTAAGTGTTCATTAGTTAACTCATCTCTTGCACTAGCTTGTATCAGGCATAGTGTAGCCAGCAGGACCAGGGAGGTGATCGTCCCCTCGTATCCTGCTCTGGTGAGGCCACACCTTGAGTACTGTGTTCAGTTTTGGGCCCCCTCAGTACAAGAAGGACATTGAGGCCCTGGAACATGTCCAGAGAAGGGCTACAAAGCTGGTGAAGGGCCTGGAACACAAGTCCTGTGAGGAGTGGCTGAGGGAACTGGGGGTGTTTGGTCTGGGGAAGAGGAGGCTCAGGGGAGACCTTATTGCTCTCTGCAGCTACCTGAAAGGTTAGCCTCTTCTCACAGATAATCAGCTAGACTAGAGGGAATGGCCTCAAGTTTTGTCAGGGGAGGTTTAGAAACTGGGAGACATTTCTTCTCACAAAGAGTAGTCAGGCATTGGAATGGGTTGCCCAGGGAAGGGATGGAGTCAGTGGCCCTGGGAGTGTTTAAGGAAAGGTTGGACATGGTGCTTAGGGACATGGTTTAGTGGGTGACATTGGTAGTAGGGTGATGGCTGGACCAGATGATCTTGGACGTCTTTTCCAACCCTAATGATTCCATGATTCTAGTGACCTGAATTCGTGCAGGAGTCCCTCCTTACCTGGAATCTTTAGCTGGCAGTATAACATCTAAAGAAAGACGCTGGTATCACTGCTGCTGGCTTGAAAAGTCAATGAGCCACAAAGCTGGGTTGAGAAGAGAGAATTTACAGAAATAGTACTGCGTACATGCCCTATTCTTATGCCTTCTCCTGGACAATTGCTTTTGGCAGTGGGACAGATCACTTGAACTCTACACTGGGCTTTGGTCTGAAACCATATAGGCATTATGCTCATAAGAAATAAAGATACATCTATTACAGTTATTTGTTAGTTTTCAACAATGCTGCAGGTATTCATGAATTTGTACCAGGCTGCCCAGAAGAGCCGATAGAGATTGTGCTTGGTATATTAAGAAACAAGCCCTGACCTGAAGATCTTTACAGGCCAACTAGACAAGGCCGACAAAGTTTAGGGGGGAAATAAAAGCCAAAAGAAATGTCGTGACTTTTTCAAAAAGACACAGCAAGAGCTGGGAGAAGCCTTGGGGTCTTGCTTGATTTTTTATCCTGTAGGTCAGACGGCGTAGATTTTATCTTTCTATTGAAGCTTCTTTTATATTTATTTAGAGCTTTATTTCAAATTTCTAATGCATTCCTTATGTAGACAGACATCACTTTTTCACTGTTATTCTCTTCTATATTAGTGAAAGTCATAAGGTTCAAATTATATCATGTCACTCAGGGTGGGAGAAATAGCAAAGCATTTTAAGTCTGAAGTTGGATCCTGATTCAGTTAAAACTATCAGCACACGCTTTAATCCTAATATTGCTGAAATCCACTATGTTTTACATGCTTTTTCTAGACATAAGTGTTTTGATAAATTGAACTATTCTTGTGTTTGTAGGACTGAGAAATTATCCAGCCTTACTTTGTGTGTCAGAGTGCTAAACCCTAGAGAGGCTGAAAACTTGACTCTTTATCCAACATGAATATCTAATTCTTCAGGGGTCCATCTTTCTGCAGAGAGGTACAACCATTTTCCGCAATCTTGCCAATAAGAGTTGAGTAGATTGAAGCTTTTTAAAAATGTGGACAGGCTCTATTGTCTTATTGTTTTCTTTGGTTTGTGGTGGTGGTGTTCTTGTCTTGATTGTTGTTGTTGTTCTCCAAATTACCTGTTTTTTTTGCTTATAACTCCTTTTTCCTCTTCCTGTGAAAGACTACCTGTCCATTCCCTGGTAATTTTAGAATGTATGCCGGAAGCTCCTTCTTCAAAGATATATCTATACAAGAATTCTCAAGTGGGTATTGCTCTCCCTTGATGTGTGTAGTTCTTTCTGCAAAAAATAAGAAACTCACACTCTGTCATTCCCAAAGAACAAGTCAGATCTTTCTTTTTTGAAGAAGATGTTTTAAATCACAGTCACTTTGAATTCCTGTATTTTCTTTGTATCTGCACACTCCCCAGTTCTCCTGTTTGACAGCAGCAGGAAAAGCTTCTCCCATCTAACCTCTCATAATTATACTGCATAGCAAAATTATGGAGAGGGTGTACGGAGAGTTGTCATTTCTTCTGCTTCACAGCAAGGATGGAAGGGGGATGTCCATTACATGCTAAAATTTGGAAGACAGTATGAATAGAGCAGTTCATAACTTTTGCATAGGGTTGGTGGAATAAACAAACACTCCTAAGGTCTGTGGAAAGAAAACATGTTATTCATCAAATTTATTTCACCAGTGAAATTAGCTGACTATGTATCACATCTGATGTCCTTACTTAGAAAGCTGTTACAACTAGCACAAAAGAAAAACTGTTCACATAACACTGAGCTACTCCTATATACAGATGTGGCCATTACTTATATAAGTCAAAACAGGCATAAGATTTTCTTTTAGAGATGAGTATGAGTACACGTTGCTTGTCTTCATCTGCAATATAAAATGACAAGAGAAGACTTGAGGTTGAGAATTGATCCTGTGATAGGAAACAGGGGAGATGAAAGAAGATAAGATGACCACGGGAGAGTATAAAGCCGCAAAGCTTTTGTTTTCAGTTTTTGTTTTGGTGCAGTTTAAAGCCCATCCCAAGCACTAAACAGCTTTCAATACAGCAAAAGCACACCCTTCTTTTTAGTCAGAGCCAGCAGAGGTCTTTGACTCAGAATGTCACTGGAGCTCGTTTATATTTCTTGAGAAAGTAGATGTATGCTAGGGCATGAATCAAAATGGTAGAATCTCTTTTTTTTTTTTTTTTTTTTTTTTTTAATACATCTTACCATGCCCCAGTGCACATTTAGAATACAGTGTGGAATAACTGGCAAAATACTTCTTTATATTAGTCATAATGAAAAATTAGTTTTCAGTGCTGCACTCTGAGGACATGGACAAGATCAGTTTGGAGCCTATCTACTCCAAGCTGAGAGAGCACAAAGTAGTGTCAGAACAACTCTGGGAGTTGCAAGCATGTGGGTAACTATAGTCATAAAATTAGTTTAATTTGATTTTTACACTGCTGATCTGGGTCCTTAGTTGTCATCTGCATAAAAATGGTAAAGAGTGATCAACTGCTTAATGTCACAGTGCGATATAAATTTCAAACAGAAATACTGGTCTCTTGAAATACACCAAAACTTCAGAAAATGAGGGGACTGCTTCATAGTCTTGTCAATAGAGAGGAAAAGAAGAAAGTTTTGCTTATTCTTTTCTTGTGTGTGTGTGTCTTTGAGTCCAAAAATTCAGAATCTTTCTCATAGATTTGGGATTTCCTTGGTTTAAATAATAAATGGTAACAATGATAACTACTCTTTGCAATCAAAATACTTATTGCCTCTGTTAGTAATGATATTTCAGATGTTAACCAAATAGGCATGCCAAAGATGCTCTCAGGAAGATGAAATTTTAAATCCTCAAGTGAAATTCCACATGTCCCCTGATAATGGCCACACTACCTCCTTCTCATTTACTTGCAAGTCACACACTGTCTTGATAGATAAACTCTGAATATAATGTATTGCACTAATCCATTCTAATGACCTAAAAGCACTCTAACAGGTGATCAGGTTGTGTGAACAGGAGCCCAAAAAATAGCATGTGCTAATTTTTGTCACTGAGGAACTCGAATGATCTTTAGCTGATGTCCATGCATGGCTTTGTATCTGTGCTGCAGTTTCAAATGAGGGAGTGTCAATCTTTTGCTGCTCAGAGCAAACATCATCACTAGATGAACAGTAATAAAAAGAAGAAATAAATTCTCATGTTGTTTTTAAAAATGTCGTTGGGTGGAATTTAACTTTACTAATATCAGCATGGTGTGTGTGTGTGTTGTTTTGAGAGTTCCTTAGCATGTAGCACTATCAAGATGTCATTCTCTCTGGGGAAAAAAAAAAAAAAAAAAAAAAAAGAACATTGTTCTGGTCATTTGTGCTCATCTTAAAGAAAAAAGGCAATGCATTTACACTTTAATACTGTGCCATATAAATAGACATCTATGGCTCTGCATACATTATTAATATGGGTTTATTGCTAACTTTATCGGTTTCACTACTGCTTCTCCTCTTGGGAAGCCATGTAAAATACAAAGACTGCACAAATGCTGGCGTTACGGGAGCCGCTATATACAAAGCAAATAACATTGCACAAGTACAAATATTCACTTCAGTTGCTTCCTGCAATTCAGATAACATAATAACAAATAGCCCATAAATGCAATCCCTCTAGCTACTACTATTATTCCATGTATTTTATGGTTTTATCTAGGACACTTGTGGTGCTATTAGAATACTGAACAAAATTTTATTCTTATATTTTGTGACAAGAAAAGTGAATTCTTTTTAAGAAACTAAAAACGTGAAAAAATATTGAGAACCACTCTAACTGTACGGCAGATGCTAAGGAGCTCTAGTACTGAGTTTCATTTTGGTTCTAAAGAGCCACGTTTCTCTGTTTCACATCAGAAATGACTTTGAGCCTTGAACTAAAGAGACAATAGAAGTGTAAAATACATACAAAAGGGAAACACTGGAGACAGGTTTATTATCAAATGTTAAACTCAGGTAAATCACTGACATGTGAAAGCTTCCTAGCCTTTTGAACCTCAGATTGATGCATACAGGTCACCAGTTCAATAGTCCCTATTCTCCCAATTTCAGATTTTATTTTTGTGCATAAAATAAAATAGTACTTCACTAAATGCTGAATATATGAGAGATGATTCAAACTGGAAATTTTGTACAGTCTAATGTACAACATTTTTGTGTGCCCCTCCATGGGAATAACAGCAAGGAAATTGGTTCTGTAGCCTATGGTGATGCCACTGCCGACAAATACAGGCAGGCTCATGCTTAGCAAGCTGCTTCTGGGCTTTTGCTATGGAAGCTGTGAATAGCAGACTGGAAGGAAGACAGAGTGGGATATTAGGAGGAAATATTTCCATATTTCAGGTGAAAGTATCACACTTAAGAGTTTGGTTTCCTTTTTCTCTTACGCATGTAAAATGATAAAAATCTCTTTTGAATTTTTACCCTAAAATGTGTATGAAAATAAACATTGGTTGCTGAAGAAATGAATGTGTGATGAGGTTGAAAGATGGTTCTGTGCCACCTGCATTTAGAGAGATGTCTAAGACAAGTGTGGCATGATTTAAAATTAGATAGCAGTAACATACAGTTTCAGCTGAGGCTAAATGAATGAAAAGTGCAAGTATAGGCCCTAGCTTCAGAGAACACTCTTGAGATAACATCAGTTGCAGATCCACCATTTGCTCTTCTGCTACAATGTGCTGTAGGTTTCTGTCATAGATCCAGGATGCTCCAGCAGTTTCTCTTTGTGACCTTGTCACTATAATTTCTAAAGGCACATCCTCCTTAATCTCGTCACAGGATTTCTCTCAGACAGTATTTAAAAATGCGTGTATTAATTTATTTACTTTCTCCAGCATCCAAAGTTTTTCAATTCCCCGCCCCCACTCCACACAATTTCCTGTTGTTGTTGTTTTGTTTTTTTTTCCATTCCAGTTGTAACCTTCTGATCATCTTTCCTTTGAGTCTAAACATCGTGCACTGAACTTAAACAAGTTTATTTTGGGACAACATATGATGTTATCAGGATTTACTGGTCACAGCATCTTTTTAAGTCTTTCACAAGCCCTGGTTTTGATAGCTCTTCACCTGTCTGTCATTTATTCCTCTTTATTCCAGTTTACCATCTCTGTGAGGATTTCTTGCATGTGTTTTCTCTGTCTGTGACTTGTTCTCCCGTGGACCACCCCAGGGCTGCTCCCACCTATCGCAGCTGGCTTGCAGACCTCATACAGGTCATACTGGGGCTTGCCACAGGCTGGGCCCTGTAGTTTTCCATGAGTGCCATGAGCTGAAGGACTACTGTGCGAAGTCTTCCAAGGAAAACTTCAAAGTGCTGCTCTTTTTGTTCCCTTTTCTACGGCAACTTGTCAAAGCTGGACTCTACTCCACTCACCTTGTTTTGGAAGGGCAAGCTACTGCTTTTTTCAAGACTTGGAAGGGCAGCTCCCATCCCTTGCAGATCTTCTAGCATTAAAGGAGCTTTCTGTAACAAAACAGAGACAGAAAGTGCTTTATAAAGGTCTCCATGAGTCTGACACTTCATGCTCAGGAGCAAGTATTCTGATTTCTCCATTCCTACCCCTGTCAGCATTGATCAGTCTCTCTTACCTGACACAAGCTTTTATTGCCCTCGACTGCTCTCCATTTACACAGAGGTTAAATCTCCCTCTCCAATGTTGAAAACAACAGTGCTTCCATTGAACATAATAAAGGCAGGTAGATTTGGCATAGTTGTTGGGGCTTTTTGTTTGGAGGGCTTTTTCTTTTTCTTTTTTTTTTTTTTTTTTAAACAGCCACTAGGCCATGGAGTAGGAGCAGCTTAAAAACTTTTTCATGTCCTGACAAATCCCAGGGGAGAAGCTACAATTATCGCTATACCAGGGGAATTACAGGAGGAGCAACTGTCTGTCCCTGCTCATTGCGAAGAGGGAGAGCACAGTGCAAGTCTGTAGTGTTTAGAGTTATGTCTCTCTCTCTCTCTCTCTCAAATAAAAAAAAAAAAAAAAAAAAAAAAAAAGTGTAGTCGTGTGGAAGCTATGCATTTAAATATGCTAGAGAATGATGTGAAATGGCTTATATGTGTCTGGATGTGAACAGGGACTGTTACTCATCACTGCAGCAGGGGAGCATACTGACTGGCATCCCTGGAAAGGTAAAATGTCCTCTTGTACTTCCTCAGGTGTCATCTGGAAAGCCCTGGGTTCAGCTTCTGTTTGGGGAAGGTTCAGTGCTACGTTTCCACAAGTGCCATCAACGAGCTCAGTTATTTTCCCAGTTACAGTATGTGCTGTACAGGTTGTGCTGCTTTTGTATGCTAGAACAGCTAGTCTTGTGAAAAGATGAGGGGAGAACTTTTTGATTTGCTTTTTTTTTTTTTTTTCTTTTCAGATTGCCTCCTAGATACAGGATTTATTTTATGGCATTTGGGAGTCTCCCACTTTTTTAACAACAGACTGTATAGGTAACTTTATAGCAACATTTTTTTTTTTTTTTTTCCTTTTTACCTCCCTAAACTCTTATCTGCCCTGCTTCTTTTTCTTCCTGCAGGAAACAGGATCTTCAGAGGATTTTCTGAAAGCTCTTTGTAATATTAGTGAACATGTACAGGAAAACCCTCAGGTTATGTTCAACTCCTGATATCCTTCACTTTAGATTTAAGAAATTCCCTTAAACTCTCATTAGTGAAGACCTTCTCATTCCTATAAAAGTTTAAAGAAAATCTGTGTCTAATCAGAGATTTAGCACGGCTCCTCTGTGTGGTTGGAGAAAGTAGATTCTTTACACTTCTCTGTTCATTCTGGAGAGAAGACAACTGTTACAAAAATGTGTCTCTATTGATGTGACCCTCTTTTTCCCTCATCACTTTTAGCCTTATTACCTTTTATTCTCTTCTGCCTTCTGCAAATCTCTTAATTGATGAGGGGAAGAAGTCAGATTTTGATTAAACACTGATGAATCCAGGCAGGATTATTTATTTTCCCTCTGATCCTGTGTGAGCTGGTATTGGTACAAAAGCACACTCTGCAATCTTGCCCCATTCTTTACTTAATCTGGCTCACTGTACGTTAGGGACATTTTATTTTTTGTTCATTTTATTTTGTCATGAATTTTGATATATATCATGTATTTTTCAAATTCTCTCTTCATGGAACCAAGTTACTATTTCAAAACAACAGCAAATTTCTCACACATGATCAAGATGGGGAGAAGCTGGAAAGCATACACTGCTTTTAACCAAAAGAAAGGAAAAGTCAGTGAAAAAAATATATATATTGTTTCAGAAGTCTCATCAATTTGAAACAAATTAGGGGGCCTGTTTAGGGGGCCTGATATATAACTTTAAGTCTTTTGAGTGAGTATTGCAGTCCAGATTCTAAGTGCTCTGTGTTCTCATGATGCTATTCCTAAGCTGAGATCTGCCTTCCTCTTACTCTCTGGGGCTTATAATTAGCTCCTGCATGCAGCTTCTTTTCTTTTCTAGTATAACCATGGTCCTCACACAAGAAAAAAAAGCAATCTGTCCTCTTCCCCAGGCATGTTTGAGTTGACTGGACACTGTGACCTGAAACTTCCAGAAACCATGGGAAAAGATAAATAAAATAAAAAACACACCACCTAGGTATCATAATGATGTTGGATGCAAAGATGGCTTACATATATTTAAAACAAAACAAAAAACTACTATCCCAGAAAAAAAAAAAAAAAAAAAAAAATGCCTGGCTGATTTGTTGTCTTCTCTAATTCATTAATATGCTGTATGGGCTTTCTCAGATAACTTTTAAAAATTAGAAGTCTTGAGGATTTCATGCAGCTTAATACACATCAATTGACCTAAATTTCATAGACAATGAATATGTAAGTCAGGCCTTAAACAGGCACTGGACAAATCTAAGTTGAAATACCACTGGAAGGCTTGAACCCATTGAGTTCTGCTATAAAATGCTTCGTATCATTAGAAATCTGAAATGCTGGCAGAATGCTATAAATATTTTTGATACATTAAAGTTAGAATTTTAATCTGTGGTGGTTACAAAATTAATGATGAACATTATTTTGTTTTGAGTTTGGATAATATCATAATAGTTTACAGTAAAGAAAGAAAAAAAAATGTGGCAGAGTTTTGGGAGAGAGATTTTGGAAACTGTTCAGAACATAAAATGCTGGAAGAAATTCTGCTAATGAGATGTGCAGGTACACTTCACTCAGTGAGTAACGTATCAAAAAGAATTGGTGTGTTTCACATTGCTTTATAAATAATGGGACGTATCGTGTGGGGGCCCATCCATGGATAAATAAATCAGTGCATGTTTAAGTACCTAGTTCTGAGTTCCAGACAGATAGTTTTGTTCTATAAAAATGAACTTTTATTCAATGTGAAAAGTGACCTCTAGATGTGGATTTTGGTGGCAAAAATCTACTAAACTGTGACAGGTACACTCAAGGTTGCAGTGTCAGTAGCACAATTTCCTACAAAATGCTTTGATTTTCATTAATCCCATTTTTCAGAATTACTTCAAGAAGTAAGAGAGAATTTTGTTTTTGTGGTCCATTCTTTGTCTTAGAGATGGGAGAACCAAAATGAGGCACAGCTGTGTTCTAACATGTCAATTGCTTTTCATATGATTTCCAAAGTGCTTACCTCAAACTCAGCTCGTTTTGTTGGGCTCTGCCACTGGAGATTAGCCATTGATAGCTTTTGGTCAATACCACATACATTTAGCACTGGTTTTGCTTATGAAATTGCTCCCCGTTCAATCAGATCTTATTTATTTATGTAGTCCCATTATAAAATTATGTAGAATACAGAAGTTTCTAAGGGCCGTGTTCCCTTAATTAAACAATTAACTTGCCATTTTGGATTTCATCAGGAAATGATTTAACATGACAGACTCTCCCCCCTCTGGAGCACGTAACTGTGTCAGGGTCAATTATGTTTCCTTTGGAGCCAGAGAGGAAGGGCTTTCTCACAAGTTAGAACATACTACTGATGTGCAGTAGTAAATACCATACATAACTGATTGTGTTAACGTTCTTGTAAGATTAATAAAATAATCTGGAGACAATTTAGGATGTCAGCAAGGTGCTTATTTAAGAATTAAATTACAGTAAACTGAAAAGACTCATCAGCTGGTTGAAACTCGTTGATTATTTAAGAAAAAGAGACAACATCTAACATGAAAAAGCAAAGAAAATATTTGGTTTATTAGGCAGTGATTTGGGAGCTGGGACTGTTTCCTGGTAGGGATGTATTATTGCATGAATGTTACTAATGCAGAAGCCACTGGCAAACATTATCATCAGTAACTGCATCTGAGATTTTCAGAACCAAAAGCATAAATACCCACCTCTAGAAGAGTGCTGAAGCTGTAAATTGTTATTGTCTACTTGAGTATCAAAGCTGCCTTGTTGCTTCTTTCTCTAGATCCTATACTTTGGGAAAGATTGGGTGGTTGTTGATATTTTGGAGGCAGTGGAGGGAATCATTTCTGGTCTAACTAGCTTTTCCTGCTGAGGAGTGCTCTATCTGGGGGATGCAATATACGGTGCTTTCTCCCAGTTGGCTGCATTGGTCTACTGGCCTGTATTATTGTAGCTGTCAGTGTCAGGGGATCATAGAAAGCAAAATTAAAATCAAGCAATGTAAATTACCAGTGCGCATGGAAATCCAGCAACCATGTGAAATCATCTGACACAATTTATATGGAAAACAATTGCTTAGCATCCTTTGGATAACTTTTTTTGTTGTTGTTGTTGTTGTTTTTTGTTTGTTTGTTTTTCCTCCATCTTTTCAAAGCTGAAGGCATTCTTGATTTTATTCCCAAGTTTATTGTAACATTATTATGTTTTCAGCCTATTTACTACAGACAAATATATTCTTTATGCACTATTATAAACTAAATAAAGAAATATTTTAAATAGTACATTTATCACAGAATGAAGAGTCCTTATAACCCCATCTTCTACTATATTGAAATGAACACCACTCACTTTGGCACTTGTCCATGAGATGTTTGCAGAAACTGAGTTATTTACATATTAGAAACTGTTCACAGATACATTGAATAACATTTTATTGTGGACATCTGGTCTGCTAAAAATCTGCCAAAAGTTTGGATCGGATAACTGCAGCAATCCTAATTTATAGAAGGAATCTGTTCTGAAAATATGTTAAACCTACTGTCCCTCATTTCCTAGCTTTTAGACTACATTATTTTGCAGAAGCTGTTCCTGTTAAGGGTCTGAGTCTCCCCTGCAGAATAGCTTCTTGTATTTCTCTCTAGTTTATAAAGAACAAAGAAACATCTTCATCTGCATTTAGGATTATCTAATGAAAAAAAGAGTGTTCAAATATGCTAGGACTAAAAAATTAACTTCCCAGATAAGCTGATATATGGCTATGCATTTCATAAAATGACTAAACCAAACACATATGCTTCAGACTGCCTACAACATCTGTACATTATGTAGGAATAATTTAACTTCAATCTCTCTTCATTTCAAAAATTCATTACATTAGATCTGTGTATTTTATATTAGAATAGATTAATTACTTGTTTCACTAGTACATATATATTTTATGTGGAATTGAATGACCTGTTCTTTAATGAAAATAAAAATGTGACTCCACCCCCAAAAAGAAGAGGCTTTTTTTTGCAGTTTAGTGCTTCAGGATACTTACAGAATTATGCTAGTTTCAGAATGCCTTCTACATCCAAGTTCCATTGTATTTTGACATGCCATTGTCAAAGGGCCTAGGGATTCTGTCAATCAGACTATATGCAGTAGTAATTAATTTTGTTATAAGAGTGTCAGCATCTGAGAATTTTCTGAGGTAGGGCTCAGCCTCTGCACTGTCCTAGGTTGATTGACACTAGTTCTCTTTTAATAACCCGAAAAGGATACTTGCTCCTAGTGGCTTTTGGATAGTACAATGTAAGTTGCACTGTTGACAAGGAACAAAAGGCCAAGTCCTGCTGTGATTTGCACATAATAAATGAGTTAACTTTAATAGAGGATGGTGGGGATGGCATTCTGAAGCAGATGTTTCTGGAAGAGACCTGCCCATAATGAGTGCTAACATGGATTTAGCCTGCAGTTCCACGGTGTGATTCCTTTAACAGTAAATCAGGCTTAGGACAGGAGCCTTTCAAACCCACCCTAACAGCGGGTGTGATCACGCTGTGCAGATTCAACCATTTGAATAGTTGTTTAATGTGGCCACACGCTAACTCACTTTGTGAAATGATCCTTTTCCTTGAGGAGGTGGCTGTGTATGTGTGGGGGGGGGGAAGTTTTTAGATATCATAGCTGGATCACTTAGACCTATTTTGAAACATATTCATAAAAACAACTGAATCAGCAGAAGCAATTTGGGAACTAAGTTGTGGTGCTTAGGAGAAGCAAACGATGACAATAAGGATTTGTTGCATGTGATATACCATGAAAGAACTGTCACTTATTTTTTTTAGATCACGTACCATTCAGCCAGTTGGCAGGTTGTTTTCTCCCTTCTACTTGCTACATCAGCTATAAATAATAATAATAATACATATATGCTTTGCATCTTGTGTTGGTTTTATGTGGCAAGGTTTTAGTAGTGGAGGAGCTGCAGGGGTAGCTTCTGTGAGAAGAGATGAGAGGCTGCCCCATGTCAGACTGAGCAAGTTCCAGCTGGCACCAATACAGACCTGCCCCTGGCCAAAACTTGTTTCTGACTGTTTTACTGTGTTTTTTGCCCATGTTGGGAATTGTAAGTGATGTCCCTGTGCTTAACGTGACTCAGGGGCTTTTCATCTTATTTTCTCCCTTATTTTTCTCCCTTTTCTTGCTTAGGAGGGTGAGAGAGAGCAGCTTGGTGGGGACTGGGTGACCTGCCAAAATTTTTCCTACCTTACCTATCCACCTTTTGCAAATGTTGTTCCTACTGTCAAACAGAAAATAATTTAAAATGTTACTGTTTTCCTTTATGTTATGATTTTGATGTGAGGAGCCCAAATAATTTTAGAAGAACCTCAGATGGTGAGTCAGGAGAACAGCAGAAAGAGGAAATGAAATCATTGTGAATGTATTTGCTACAAGCCCCCCTCCACACCACTTTCACTAAAATTATGGTCCTTTGTCAGTTTTCCAGCTTATCCCTATAAGCATTATAACCGTATGTAAGTATTAGATGAATATGCATTACATGTTGGATAACTGAAGTGCAGCCAGTGACAGGAATTTCAAACACTATTTGTACTGGTTTCAAGTTGCTTAACAGGGCAGCACTAGAAACAGAAAATGGCCAATGCTTCATGTTTTAAAAACATGTCATTTAGTTATTTGTCACACAGAAAATATGGCTGAAAGAGTCCAAAGTAGAACTATGAACACTATTTAAAACGCAGACCAGACACAGTGTCAAATTATCGAGTTTCAGGCGTTATTTCAGTTCAAACTTTTCAATGTGTTCTTTAACAAAGTGACAGTGGTGTGAAAACTTAACGTCTATTTCAGGCAAACCCAGGCTGATCTTTGACTGTCTATGAAAGCCACAGAAAAGCAAAATAGACTTTCTGCATGCATGTGAAGAGAGGCTGGGGGAGCTGGGATGTTCAGCCTGAAGAAGAAAAGGCTCTGCAGAGGCCTTATAGCGGCCTTCTTAAAGGGGGCTACAGGAAAGCTGGGGAGGGACTCTTTGTCAGGTGGTAGAGTGATAGGACAAGGGGAACTGACTTTAAACTAAAAGAGGGCACATGTAGATTAGATATAAGGAATAAATGCTTTATGATAAGGGCAGTGAGGCCCTGGCCCAGGCTGCCCAGAGGAGCTGTGGGTGCCCCATCGCTGGCAGTGCCTGAGACCAGGCTGGATGGGGCTTTAAGCACTCCGATCTAGTGGGAGGTGTCCCTTTCCATGGCAGGGGTTGGCTCCGGATTGTTTTTAGGGTCCCTTGTAACCCAAACCATTCTCTGACTCTGTTTCTATGATTCTTTCTATGCCATTTCCACCTCCATTGTGTTAAACTTCAGACTGTTGGAGTTAGGGCCAATGTTTGTTCTTTGCCAGCAGAAGTGTTCTGAGGTTATCTTTGTCTTGACCTTTGCTTAAGCCATGCACAATCTGGATTAACAAACTTTATGAACATCCCATTGGAAAAGGAATCTGGATGCAATGAAAAGAACTGTTTGTTTTTTAAAAAACCTGATTATCTGGCCCAATTGCCCAAATGGGTAGATCTTGCCACCCAAATGAGTACCCATAAAATGTCCTTATTGTTCAATAAGGGTAAAACATTTTCAGTACAAATAATCTTTCTGATCTTAAACATGGAATTTCCCCAGCTACAGACAGAAAACTGGTTAGGATTAATTTGGCTGTTTCACCAGAGGTATCCATTAGTGTTCTATTCTACTTGATGCAGGATGATGGCATCTAAGGAAGGAAGAGGAAGATGAATACCTACAGTTGTATTTTCACAGAGATTGAAGTGGGTCTAATGTTTCAGTGATCGCTACTGCTAAACATGTAATGTTTGCTAGCTACTCACAAAAATGAGCAAAAGACTATAATTCCATATTGCATGCTTCCAAAGGCAATAAATAAATAAATAAATGTTGAAGTTGCTCAGACAGTTTGGAAACAAGAATTAAAAAATGTGCTGCTTAATATTTCAGCCCGTTTAAACAATATAGTTAATGAGTTATATACCGCTTGGCATGTGTTGCAAATTTAATTGCAAATGATCATTGGTAGCAAAAATCATGTTGCCTCCTTTGTTTTCCCTTATTAATTGTCATTGATTGGTCTTTTCTCTATCAAATTACTCTGTTTTCTCATCACTGATCAGTCACCATATGACATGTGTCACATATTGTGTATTGGAGAGGAAAATAGCAGTCTGTTTTCAGAGGTAACAATTCACAAACGGCGTAGTTTGAACTTTTGTCATCTCATTTAGATAGCAAATATTTATGAACAATGTGCACCTTCCAGGAAAATCACAATTAGCTCGTAAATGAGTTGCTAAATGAATACACCAAATATTTTGTAATTCATTATTAACTCTTTTTCCTCATCCAACTTCTACTCTTTATCAGCTCACTTAGATGGTAATTCTCAGTATCAAGGTGCATGCTATCAGAAGGGCTTGTTGTAAGTTATTCCTCTGCTTGCTGCAATTGTTGGTGGAAGGCAGAGTCACTTCTGGTATTTATTTATTTTTGTTAATGCCACATTGGCTCATTTGGCATTTTTGGCATGTCGGGTAAACTGAGATGGGGAATTAATGTCTATTTATGTTCATTTTTAGCAATGATAGATATGATTCTTGGTTCATAAGCAACAATGATTTTTTTTGTTATTATTGTTTGCTTTACCTTTTACTTTATCTATTATTGAAACATTTGGTTAGAACTCTGTCCTTCATTCTATCTCTGCTGGAATATCTATGGATTATAATTATTTCTTTCCTTACCACAATTCTTCCCTATTCTTTCATTTTTTCTGTATTCCTGAGAGTGGTCCAACAAACTTTCAAAAGCTCATGATAGCTAAAATATTTACTGTATAGGTGTTTAATTTTTCCAACATGACTGAAAAGAAAACCTATTTAATAACGTAGTTTTTCTTGTGCAGCCAGATGAGTTTTTTGAGCTTAGCTCTGTGGCAGAAAAACGACAGATTCAGAAACTGGAACAAGAAGATCGGGGACCTTCCAGAAATTAAGAACACACTTTCATATATGTGCAGGAGGAAAATGGAAATGCTTTGCTGTATCACTGACTGTGTACACAGCTAAAATGATTGCAGATTTTCTTCTCATTTCCACAGCCTGGAAAGGTAAAAGTGTCTCATTTTAGAAAGAAGGTATATTACTGAAGTAAGGGCAGCCATGGCATCCCCAAAATGAGAGGGGAAGCAGAAGGGCCTCTGCTCACTTAGAAACTCAAGTAAGACCTGTTGTATGCAGTAGAAACAAACTAATTGGGGCTTATGTTCAGCAGCTTGCAATTGTGCTTTCATCCAAGACTGTGCTGGAGGCAGTTCAGTTGAACTAGCTGCTGAAGATACAGACATCTCCCAAACTACTTGTTTAAAATCTGCCTCCAGTAAAATTTACTCCCTGCAGCTGCTATCGTCTCTTCTACCTGGAGCTGTGTTACATTCTCCTTGCCTCCAAGTATCTCACTGGGCATCACCATTGATGCATCATCATGAGCAACAGAACATTATTTTGTGTATAAGCTCTGGAGAGCGTGAAACCTCATGAAGACACTGTTTACAACCTGCTCATGAATTTGGAGCTTCTTCTGTGATGCTTGGAACTAAAATCCTCCTTAATTTTAATGAAAGATGAGAATCTGTAGGATGAGCTTGGTACTCATATGTCAGTATGTTTTCTTATCTAAACTTGATCTGTGGATAAAAATGGGGGGCATCAAATAGTGAAATTTCCACTAATGATGTTGCCTTGCCTTGTCCTAGCATCTCGTAGCCTAGAGAGCAGAACAGTCCGTTAAAAAATTCAGCACAGTCTTTTGTGCTGAATAACTGCATTGAAACCCTTGCCAAGAACTCCCCTATGTGTGGAGAGGGAGGCGTAGAATTTTACATGGAGCAGATGAAAATGGGCTTTTTGTAAAGTTACTTCTGGAAGGTTTCAGCCTCAGTATAAGGCTGCCGTAGAGCGGTCAGTTTGTTTATTCTTCACATTAAATTCTACTGCAAGTTATGCAAGGGTGGTCAAAAAAAATTCTGGCAGCAAGTTTTTCCATCACAAAACAGCAATTCATTGAATCACAATATGTACTGGGACAGGGTTGAATGGTTAAGACATGGCTTTCTGTACTCCTCTTTTCTCAGAGGAAGTAGCCCTTGAGATCCCGATGTCAGGCTGCCGTTAGAGCAGGCTCTGAGCTCAGCAAGCATTTCCAATCTTCATTCTCCCACTCCCTCTTCCCCCTGCACTGCAGTTGTGCTCCCTGTTCACAATATTGCTGAGCTGTCTGTAATGATAAATGATGTGCCTTTCTTTAAATTTGCTTTCTGCTCAGTACTAGATATTGGCCAGCTTGGATGTGTGTTCTGGGTGGATAAATTACTTTGGCAAGTCATAGAGAATTTATGCACATGGCAACAGATGTACCGTGTGTGGTAGAATTTTTCTTTGTAGTTCTAATTATGTAACTTGATTTTACCTAAGGCAATTATATGTTCACAAACAAGGATTTGGTTGCTGTTTTTTTGCGTGTCAGAAATATGAACTTCTGTGCCGAAAGAAGCGTTGGTCTCAACCATTGCAGGCCAAAGCAGAACTCAGTCATTACTCAGCTGCACATCATCCTTTACTGAGCATTGATCTTCACCCATGCATGGGTTGTGTTGTCAAGTGAATCGCTGTGGGTTCAGAGAATAGAAGCTAGGCTTTGCTTCCTAATGAGGATTATTGTTGTTTGGTAAAGGTAACTGTAGACAACATCTGAGAGAAATTTAAAATGTGTGAATCTGGACTGCAGTAGATATGGGAATGTTTTTAGTTTGTTTGTTTTTCTCAAATTAGAAAGTAGTCTCCCTTTGATAGTCAGAGAGAAACATTTCACACTTTATACATTTTTGTGTGTGTGTTTGTCTTAGCTGTGAAAATGTAGCTTCACATGGAAAAACAAAATCATTTTATTTTTTTTCAGCCCCTTTACAATTAAATGATTGCTAGTAAAACATGCTGGGCTTATAAGAGCAAGTATAGAGGGAAAAATGTTAGAGACTGCTTATGTACACATAAATCTGTATTCAGCCTGTGCCTTCAATGTGTTTTGAAAAGGATTTCCATGGACAAATTTTGCTGCATTGACTTAGATTTTCAGGCATAAGTTTTACTAAACTTTAAGGTGGCATGTAAGAATTGCTAGTGGTTAAAAAACACACGGTGGTGTAGTTTGTCTAAGCAATAGTAAAAAAAAAAAAAAAAAAAAAAGTGTGTGGAAACCAGTCATATTCTTTTCGCAGCAGTAGTGCCCGTCGTTCCCTTAAAGCTGTAAGTGCTCCCCTGCAACAAGGTAACATAGGCTCTGTGCTGAAGACAGCATCAGAGAAAACTGCTTTTCTCCTTAATGAGATATGGAGAAGAACCAGTTGCCGTCTGGCCACTGGAGACACCCTTTAGTAACAAGATAAAATTATTTCTATTCAAAACGTAAGAATAAAAATTAAAAAATCATACCTTCCGGTGGGTTTTTCTGTGGACTCAGAGGTAAACAACTGAACCATGATTGAATGGAACTGTTGATGTTTTCTTCTACTTTATTTGTACTTTTGTGATATGGTTTGTTTTTAGCATGTTTTCATGCCGCTGGCTCCAAGAATCCTTTTGGGTAAGGCTTCTGCTCTGTTGGTTAGGATTCTGTATTATTTGATGTTGGTGTTAATCACCTTAACAAATATTATAAATAACTTCAGAGAATCATAAACAGATATTTTCCTACAAATTGTGATTGCTTAGGACTTCCAAAAAACATTACAAAGACATGAAGCATATATGACACAGAGGCTGCAGAAGTGGGGAAGTAGAAAACACTGAGGCTATTTCCTCAGTCCATTGTAAATATTTTGGGCTCTCTTGATGGGCTAAAATAGGTATATTTTAGTTAAAGGTTACTGGAAAAAAAATGTCTAGAGATGGATCTGAGCTCAAGGCAGGAAGTCAAGCCCATGGGTCGGGAATCCGGGCACAGGCGTGGCTGCAGTGTTGCTCAGGCGAAGACCAAAGGCTGACAGCCTGAGTTAAATGCAGCTGCCAAGCAAATGGGGCCAAGCCCATGCTTGGCTCTTCTCACGGCTCTTCTCACAACCCTCAGAGGTACCCTGTCAGCACTGGCCTTGAGCAGCCCTGGAGGAAGGGTTGCACACCGGGACCTGGCACAAGCTCACAAGAAAAGGACGATGCCCACTGTGTCCCTCTTCTAGTACTGGGAGAATTCTTAAGGACCTTGTACCCTAGCTATCAAGCCCTTGAAAAAATGCTCTGCAAAACAGACTGCCAGTTGAGCATCTCTCCACATGTAACAAAAACAGAAAATGCAGTCCATGCATTTCAAGTAGAAGCAGTTTTCTTTTTTTTTTCTTTTTTTTAGAAAGTATTATGCAAACATATTTCTGTTAGAGTAATATTTCTGTTATACCAGCATAGCATGTGGCTATAGTTCCCCCTCTCCCCAAATCCACAAGCACTGAGGCAACACAGTTTTTGATTCAAACTGTAAATCCCAACTACTATAAATCCTTCCCTGCAGCTCTCCCCAACCCTGCCCCCCGAATAACAGTAAGGAAAATAAGTGGCCAGTCTAAAAAAAAAAAAAAAAAAAAAAAAAGAATAGGTGGTGCGTAATATTAAAAACAGTAGCTTGTTGAGCAAGGCTATTTAAAAAGATTCTGAGTACCACATAATAAAGGTACTATCAGCAAACACCAGACTAGCATCTCAGCTAGCTTTACTGGGCTATGAGTTATTGCCGTGGTCAATAGATCTCTTTTCTGTAGCATTCTGCTTATGTAGGTGATAAATCTTACAGTCTTATGGGAATAGGGTCAGGCTTCTGCTACTCTGGCCCATTATTTTTCTCCTACATCATTTAGAAAAACTACTGGACTGGACCGTTTTTGGTGCAGTGACTTTTTGTTCAGCTACATACTAAATTTTATTGTGCATATTAAATTTTAGCTCAGACTATGTTTTAAAGCCCATCTCCATAGAAAATGAAAGTGAAATAAAATCTTAAGCAAAAGAGCAGATAAAGTTGAGAAGTAGAAAACAAATGCTATTTTAGTGAAATTTTTAGATGCAAAATACAATAACAAAATAAAAACAAGTTTTGTTTTTAATAAAAAGTTTTTGCTGAATACTTGTCAAATCAGAAGAATGAATGATCCTGTAGTACTGGCACTTGTTCAGAGAAATTTTCAGCAATGCCATAAGCTCTGGGAAAATTCTAAACAAGGGGTGGTTTGAAGAATTCTTGCTGTTAAAGCAGAAGCAACATAAAGTGATGTTATGTAACAGTGGATAAAGCATTTGAATCTTCATGATTTTGGTGCCCCCTCAGTACAGCTGCCTTTCAGGAATCACAGCTTCCACTCTCCTGCTACGTACCCTAGCATCATTCCCTCATGTTCGTGGAGATGGCTTCAGCCCTGTGGGAGCAGGCACAGAAGAGGAAGGAGGAATGTGGCTTACTTTTAGCCCTGGCTATGTGTGAACAGAACAGACCTTTCAGTTTTGCTGTGTTCAGGCAAAAGGAGGGGACAGAGGTACCTTGGTGTCAAGATGTAAAGGAGAGCTAATAGCAGAGCACAGGATGATATCACAGAGGTCTCCAGGCAGCCCTGGCACCTGGTGGTTTTAGCATCTTGTTCTGTGAGAACCATTCCTGTTTATAGTATCCCCATTGTATGGGATAATAGCTCTTGAACAGCTTGTTTCCTCCTATGGTCAATGTCACTTATATAAACGTGCAAGGAGGGAGAGGGATTTCTTCAGGTACAAGTCATGTGCACAGTCCTGTGACTATCACAGATGAAATGCTGTCCCTTCTGTTTTGCCATGTGAGCTGTAGCATCCCCAAACACTTCAGAGCTCATCGTGCTCATGCATTTTACAGCATTTTGAATGTGGGTCACTTGCAAAGGCCTCGATTACAGACCCACTTAAACAGTGGTGGTGGTGAAGACGTGGTTGTGCAGTGTTCCCTGTTTTGTGCCAAGCACTGCAGTGCTGGGCAGGGAGAGAGGCACCAAGCTTACTGCTGCACTTGCCTACTCTACAACAGTCTGTAGCCCTTACTGTGTATAACTGTGAGCTACATTCTTAATACCACACTAAAACAACACAGCCCAAAGGGTATGAGGGCAGCGTATCACTGCAGAATCACAAGGTATGCTGGGGAAATCTCTCTATTATTTATTTAGTCGTTAGGCCATATATGCTGCAGCAGAATGCTAAATTGTGTGTACATATATATCTGTTTGAAAAAGCAAGTTTTTTTTTATTATTTTATTTTTTTATTTCTAACTGTTAAGACTGAAGAGGATGTCAGGACAATATTCAAATATGTAGCAAGCTGCTGCAAAGAGGAACGGAATAGTCTGTTTTCTACTTGAATGGCAAGAAGTAAATTTTTAAAAGCTTGAGTCCAGCTGCTAGGGAAAGCCCCCTGATGTTTAGGATAATGAAGCAGTGGAATAGGCTACTAGTCAGGGACTCTCCATCAGTAGAAGCAAAAAATATGTTAAGGAAAAGTGGTATGTTTGCAGCATAACACAGCATCCCATCCAGCTCTGTTTTTCCTTGTTCTTATAATGCAGATTATCTAAGATGCACTTAAGTCTTTGTTTCTCAGATATGGTCTGTCAACCCTGACAAATTGGTTCAAGCCGTTTTGGTGACTCTTCTATTTCCTTTGTTAATGAACTTTTTCCCTTTCTGGCAGGAATTCTTCCACATCTTTTTCACAGATTTTTGCTCTTCACTAGGCCTTCCAGGAAAATCATCTGCTGTCTTCATTAATTTTCTACTCTGTGTTGCTTTGGATTACCCATCTACTTTGCACAGGATAAGTTCTTCTGTTACAGTACTTTTTTCAGTACCTGGAGTGAACTTTGGATTTCTTGGGTGTCAGCTTTCTGCAGGAAAGCTCTGTAGCTGTAATAGCAGGTCCTTGACCATATGCTTTTTTCATTAGTCCTCAGTGCCACTCTAGCGTCCTGATTAGAGACAGTTGAGAAGCAGCTGTGCAGCCCTGGGAGAACTTGTCAGCAACTCTTCCTGTGAAGGACAGGCAAATAGCTACTATGCCATTGGATGAACCAGCTGTTAGTTTCACTGAAGGAAGGAAGATCGTGGAGGTTTTTTGTTGTTGTTGTGTTTTGTTTATTTTCAGACATTTTAAATGAAGGCACTTAGGATGTCAGATACTTAGGTCTCATCAGTCATACCTTTCTCCATAAATCATGTCTAACGGCCTGAGCAAAGCATATAGGAAACTATTTTCTAGCTTTATTTAAGGATTTTATTTATATGATTGCTACTTCTTAAGGTTTGTTTGTGTGTTTTTTTTCTAACATTGGAATTGAAAGGCTAAATTATACAACCTCATACTTTCATTGCACAGGACTACAAAACGTGCAGCTGTCTTTTGTTTGTTGGACTTTGGCTGACCAGACTAAAAAAAAAAAACTTGTGCCCCAACTGTTGTAGTGCACAGACTGCATAATAGCCAACTCTTGCATGCTAATCTGAAATCAGTCTTAACCATGAAAATAGCTACCAAACCAAAAAATAAAGGAGTACATTAAGTTATTCTAAGCTGCTTTACATTTATTTTTAAATTGAATAAGCAACATAAAAAGAACTTTTTTTTTTTTCTTCAACACACAAGAATTGTTTTGCACTGTAAGAGTAGTCCAAACAATGGCACAGCTGACTGTAACATCATTAACAGGTAGAGAAGGTCTGTTAGTACTATAAGGCAATAAGAATGAATCTGAGTAATGAAGTGGCCTTCACCAGCTAAATCTTTACCAAATTGAAGGTCTTTATAGGTAGAAGCCATCCTTTGTTTAAAAGGGCTATGCGGGTAGGCTAAACTAGTTTATTTTTAAAGGAATCACTAAGCATTTGCATATACTGTTGTAAGCACAGGTAGTAAGAAATGAAAATATAAGTTTGTATCTCCACTAACCGAAGATGTTTCATCCCACTGGCACTTTTAGCCACATGTCAAAAGTTGTTCAGCTTTCTAGTAGTAACATTTACGTCATAGTCCTAACAGAATTCTGGTTTCTGAAACATCTAGTTGCTCCTGAGAGCTTTGAACAGCTCTCAGATTTCTCTCTCAGACTGCTGGATATTTTGCCTTGTGTCTTTGAAAAAATCTTCCCAGTATATTTTTCTCTGCATTTGGTTCTGCATCCAAATCCTAATTTTTCTCCCTTTAACTCAGTTGACTCCTGAAGTGTTCTTCATGCATGTATGGCTTGCTACTTCCTCATTCAGCTCCTTCTGCTTTCCAAAAAGATGTCTGTTTGGAAGACAGGAGATATGTAGTGTCACTGTCATTGTGTCACATTCACTCATAGGAGGAGGGAGAAGCTGTTGTGGAAGTAATGATCAGTCCATGAAAAATGTGCTTGGCTTGTTCACTTGTGAACTGAAGAGCTGGGATGCTGGAAAATTATCAAGGCATGTGAAATCATTGGATAGTTTAGCTGACTAACTCCAACAGGTCACTACCAGATTTTATAGGCATATAGTTTGTTCTGCCTACTAAATCAGCTGAATCTATGATTTAGTAATCACTGTAGCACAGAATCAATCAAACAAAAGTTATTAAACTTCAGTGCATGAGTAATCGGGAACAAGTATTTGTCCTGGCTTATGAAAAGTCAGAAGAGATGGTCTAATGATCCTTTTTGGTCTTAACAACCAAGACTCTTGTCCCAGAGTTTATTCCCATTTTCCTAAGCTGCTGTGAGCCATGAAGGGATATGGAGTCAGGAAAACTAAAGACATATAGCCTTTTAACTTCACTGTGGCCCGCTCCTGTGAAATCACCTGGTGACACTGCCCAGGGAAGTGGTGGAGTCACCATCCCTGGAGGTATTTAAAAGACGTTCAGATGTAGAGCTTAGGGATATTGTTTAGTGGGGACTGTTAGTGTTAGGTCAGAAGTTGGACTTGATGATCTTGAGGTCTCTTCCAACCTAGAAAATTCTGTGATTCTGTGACTTGGAAGAAATTAGATCCTTTTGGCTCTAACTTCTATGTAGTAATAATCACTTCTTAAACATGAACTGAGATTTAGCCCCTCACTGTAGCTGGACACAAAGCGTATATCTTGAATATAGAATATTGAATATCTTCGCGACCTAAAAGTCTGTCCATACACCATATGCAGTTGCAGAGCTGTCAGAACTGACAAAACTTAGAGATTGCCTTGTATAGGGCACTGCAAAGATTAAGCATATCACAAGCCTCACTCCTAATGGGCCTGGCATGTGATTGGAAGATTATTTCTGTTCTAAATGCCTCTTACCTTGACTGGCAGATAATGTCATCATTTTGACTGGCAGTCCCAAGTCAATCATGCGTCATATTGTAATGCAGATTTCCTTGATTCTCAGAAGGATGTACTAGACTCTGAGAGTCTCTTGCTAGAGGCTTTACTTATTACTGTATTTTTCAGTGATGGGTAATGTACCATAATTTACTTGGCTTCTTGTAGCATTGAGAAAAGGTTCTCCAGTTTTTGTGGTTCTTTTCTCAACAGGCAGGACTAAATGAACACACAAAAACAACTCCTTAAAATTGCTCAAAAGCATTGACAATTGGTTCTCAAATTAGAAGACCTTTCAGTTTATTGCATGCAGCAATAGGCAAACTTGAATAAGGCACAGTTCAAAATAATGAGCATTTCCAGTAGAGGAATATTGAAAATTATCTGAGTCTTTCTGCCTGAGAAAAAATATGATAAAAGCTTTCAGATGCTTTGCACTATGAAGTTGAATCCTGAATGACATACCTGGCATATTTACTTCTTTGTTTTTCCTCTACTCATATAATTGAGCAGAAATCACACATACACATAAAGTGTCTGTTTCATGGCACATACTCCTGTATATATGAAAACTAAAACACAAAACCCAATACTAAAAACTCTCGGGTTTATTAACCAGATTGTTTTTGTCTATTTCAGATGTTTCATTAGCCCAGACTGACCTCCCAGCATTACTTAGGAAGTAGGAATTCTGCCAAATATTTTCAACCAGTTATTGGACAATACAGGGAAGGAGAGTGCCTATAATTATAGGCGGCAATGGATTAGTAAATCCTTGATTACACAGTGAATTACAGTGGACATATTGAGAACAATGGGCTGGTTTACTTTCCTGTATTCTGATCACCTGTCTAATAGGATGGTATAAATCATGGAGCAATTACTCTTTCTATTTTCTTCCTTTAAAAAAAAAAAAAAAAAAAAAAAGTCAACAATTTGGTTTCTGTATATATCCTAATGAACGAACCAGGCACATTTAAAGCAGATCTGCTTTAAACAAGTTTCCAGACTGTCATGAAATCCTATCAAGAAAGCGATATAACTGAAAATTAAACTAATAATGTTGGCCCTTGGTCTGCTTCTAACCCTGAGACTTCAATTTAGTTGGTAGAGTCCCTTGGGAGGCGGTTCTGAAGGGCAGAGGGGTCCAGGAAGGCTGGGAGCTCTTCAAGAGGCAAATCCTAATGGCGCAGGAGCGGTCTGTTCCCATGTGCCCAAAGATGAGCCAGCGGGGAAGAAGACCAGCCTGGCTGAACAGAGAACTGTGGCTTGAGCTTAGGAGAAAAAAGAGGGTTTATAATCTTTGGAAAAGTGGGCTGGCCACTAGGGAGGACTATAAGGATGTAGCGAGGCTGTGCAGGGACAAAATTAGGAAGGCCAAAGCTCATCTGGAGCTCAATCTGGCTACTGCCGTTAAAGATAACAAAAAACGCTTTTATAAATACATCAACACAAAAAGGAGGACAAAGGAGAATCTCCATCCTTTACTGGATGCAGGGGGAAACTTAGTTACAAGAGATGAGGAAAAGGCAGAGGTGCTCAATGCCTTCTTTGCCTCAGTCTTTAGCGGCAATACCGGTTGTTCTCTGGATTCCCAGTACCCTGAGCTGGTGGAAGGGGATGGGGAGCAGGATGTGGCCCTCACCATCCACGAAGAACTGGTTGGTGACCTGCTACGGCACTTGGATGTGCACAAGTCGATGGGGCCGGATGGGATCCACCCAAGGGTACTGAGAGAACTGGCAGAGGAGCTGGCCAAGCCACTATCCATCATTTATCAGCAGTCCTGGCTATCGGGGGAGGTCCCAGCTGACTGGCGGCTAGCGAATGTGATGCCCATCTACAAGAAGGGCCGGAGGGCTGACCCGGGGAACTACAGGCCTGTCAGTTTGACCTCAGTGCCAGGGAAGCTCATGGAGCAGATTCTCTTGGGAGTCATCATGCGGCACTTGAAGGGCAAGCAGGCGATCAGGCCCAGTCAGCATGGGTTTATGGAAGGCAGGTCCTGCTTGACGAACCTGATCTCCTTCTATGACAAAGTGTCGCGCTGGGTGGATGAGGGAAAGGCTGTGGATGTGGTCTACCTTGACTTCAGCAAGGCTTTTGACACCGTCTCCCACAGCATTCTCCTCAAGAAACTGGCTGCTCTTGGCTTGGACTGGCGCACGCTTCGTTGGGTTAGAAACTGGCTGGATAGCCGGGCCCAAAGAGTTGTGGTAAATGGAGTCAAGTCCAGTTGGAGGCCAGTCACTAGTGGCGTCCCCCAGGGCTCGGTGCTGGGGCCGGTCCTCTTTAACATCTTCATCAATGATCTGGACGAGGGCATTGAGTGCACCCTCAGTAAGTTTGCAGATGACACCAAGTTAGGTGCGAGTGTCGATTTGCTCGAGGGTAGGAAGGCTCTGCAGGAGGATCTGGATAGGCTGCACCGATGGGCTGGGGTCAATTGCATGAAGTTTAACAAGGCCAAGTGCCGGGTCCTGCACCTGGGGCGTAATAATCCCAGGCAGAGCTACAGGCTGGGAGATGAGTGGTTGGAGTGCTGCCAGGCCGAGAAGGACCTGGGAGTGATAGTGGACAATCGGCTGAATATGAGCCAGCAGTGTGCTCAGGTGGCCAAGAAGGCCAACGGCATCCTGGCTTGTATCAGAAATAGTGTGACCAGCAGGGCTAGGGAGGTGATTGTCCCCCTGTACTCGGCTCTGGTGAGGCCGCACCTCGAGTACTGTGTTCAGTTTTGGGCCCCTCGCTACAAGAAGGACATGGAGGTGCTTGAGCGGGTCCAAAGAAGGGCGACGAAGCTGGTGAGGGGCCTGGAGAACAAGTCCTACGAGGAGCGGCTGAGGGAGCTGGGCTTGTTCAGCCTGGAGAAGAGGAGGCTCAGGGGCGACCTTATCGCTCTCTACAGATACCTTAAAGGAGGCTGTAGAGAGGTGGGGGTTGGTCTGTTCTCCCACGTGCCTGGTGACAGGACGAGGGGGAATGGGCTAAAGTTGCGCCAGGGGAGTTTTAGGTCAGATGTTAGGAAGAGCTTCTTTACTGAAAGGGTTGTGAGGCATTGGAACAGGCTGCCCAGGGAGGTGGTGGAGTCACCATCCCTGGAAGTCTTCAAAAGACGTTTAGATGTAGAGCTTAGGGATATGGTTTAGTGGGGACTGTTAGTGTTAGGTTAGAGGTTGGACTCGATGATCTTGAGGTCTCTTCCAACCTAGAAATTCTGTGATTCTGTGATTCTAGTTATATGTTAAAACTAGTTCCTGAAAGGCTCTTATCTTCATTTTGAAATCTAGTGGCATGAAGAATTGGGGTCGAAAGGTATTTAAAAAACAAAAAACAACAACAAAAAAGTTTTGTTTTGTTTTTTTCTTTTTGCCTTTTTTCAGAGGACCATTCCATCCTTGTTTTTTTAAATAGCAATGAAGCTTTGGATGTTGGCTTTATATACTTATATATAACTGCCTTCTTTGCCTTTGCAAAGCACAAAATACTTATAATTAAATTAGAGCACTCTTGCTTGTCTTGAGGCTATATTAATTTCTCCAGAGAATTACAAGGACAATGTATCCAAATGATGGTCACATATTGTCAAGACACTTTATTATTATTATTATCATTACCTTATTATGGAAATACTCTAAACTGAGTAAATAGTTTAGACCTAGAAATTGATTAAATTTATTCTGCTGATTTCAGTCAAATTATATCAAGTCTTTAGTACTGAATTTTACATTTTTAATAATCTCTTATAGTTCACAGTCTCTCCTTTATAATCATTCCTAATGGATCACTTGTCTTGCTCATCCTCAGTTATGCGTAATTCCTCAGTAAGTGTGTGAGCTGCCTCACAAAGTAGCATTAGAAAAATACTCAAAATGGGTATTACTGGTTTTATTCACGGAAAAGAACAGGTGAAAACAAGGAACATGAAACTGAGACCATGTGAATTAGCTAGTCCAATGCTAAGAGAATTAGAAAATTCACCCTAGGCTAATTAACATTTTATGTTTTTAATAAAATAAAATAAGGACTCGTTGGTTTCTTTGTTAGGAGAGGCTTTGATAAGCTTTTCTAGTTCAAGAACAGTGAGGACAGAAGTTTCTTGATATTGTGCTTCAATTCGCTGACTAATAGGTCTTATTTGGTTAAAAATGTGCAGTTAAAATGTCCCTTCTGCTAGTCTGTGCAGAAATAATGAGGCATTTATGTGTGCATTAATTATAGATTGAAACCATATCTCAGATTGGAAAGTGTCTTTCTTCTCATAATGTAGCCTGTGGGCTACTAAGCTCATCTTAGTTACAGTAAAGCAGAAGAATACTTCACATTACTATATGGACTCTGTATGCAGTCTGTAAGTAATGTTAACTTTCTGTTTGTGATCGTTTTATGGATATACAATAGGCACTGTATAGGTGTGAAGGTTATCAGCTGATTGGTAAAGCAAGACCAGGTATGAAACATCAGAACAAACAGCTTAGTTTACATCGAAATCCAAGGTGGCTTTCTTGTTGCTTAGCCTGCTACTTTCCATACAGACATAGTGCAGCTGCGGTACTGTGGTAATATAATAAGTTGATTAAAGATGTATAATCTAACCATTAGGAAAAATAAATAAATAAATCTTTAAGCATTCTCTTATTCCTGATCCTTTCCTTCATGCATATGTTCAATATTTTATCAAAAAGAATAACAAAAAGTTCTTACTATCCATGAAATTAGAGTAAAAACTGAAGTTAGCCTTTTTCTACTGTCTAGACTAAAAACTGTGTGTTTCAAGCCTGCCTTGAAATTGGATCTTTCAAAATCATATCTTATGAGTGTTACTCTCTGTTAATCGGGCAGATACATATAGATTCCTGGGAAATGACATGTCATATATGAGAGAATTATAAGAAGCAGCAAATTGTGGATAAATCAATGAACCTTTTGGACTTTAAACACCACAGATGAAAATTGCTGGGTTTGCCTGCTATTCATGTTGGTTCTTTTGTTCTTGTTTGTTTGTTTCTTTCTTTCTTTACCTATTAGCTATTTCTGTATGAAGGAGATCTTAAATATATTATCATACTTTTTTTTTTCCTACTTATAAAAAATATAATCAACTAAGCCAGTTTATTCTTAATCTCACAATGTTTCCATCAAATTGTTATACAGGAAACAAGAATGAAAACCCAAGTTGTGTTAGTTAAGTACAAAGTCTTAAATTCTAGGGAAACTGATTTGTAAAAATAAAATCTTATATTTAGTATATCCTACCTACTTATGTGATTTTTGAATTAGTGGATGAGTTTAGTTTTCATCATTCAAGTCTGAGGACAGCTAGAGGATTTGCACAAAGAATGACGCGACCTGTTAATTTTGCAAATTAATACAATTCTGGACAATGTCTAACTTTTTAGCACGGAGGTTTTATGAAGCAGGGGTAACGTAGCACTCTAATACTGTGTTGCAGCATGTGTGGCAGAGGGTATTCTGTTTGTTTGGGGCTGTTTTCAATCATCAATGCTGTTATTTTTCAAATGGCATAAGGAAACCACAGATCATTTCTGTATATAAGATAATGCGACTGTATGGAGACTTAACTAAATCAGTCACGAAGATGCACAGCTTCATTTCTCGTAAACGCAAAACTAGTTGGACTTTCCCTGCACCAGGTTTTTATGAAGGTCTCTGTTTGTAATAACTAATGTAGAGCACTTGGAAGAAAATATTCTCTTCCCGTAAGCTGGACTGTGTAAGCACGGAGAAGTTGAATGTTAAATTGGGGGAAAAATGGGTTGCACCTTTAAGAAATAGTGTTAATACTGTGTTAGACTCCAGATGCTCTTTATCATATAATCGTTATCATAAAAAGTCTTAATGTAAAAGATCCTAATAGAGTCCCACAGTGTTTCAGGAACAACCTGGATTGGCCTTTGCATTTAAATTAGAGAATAATTAGATCCAGGAGGAGAAAAAAATGGTGAAGTGCATTCTGCTTTTCTCCTCTAAGGGAAACACACACACAGTCCCAAAACTATTAAATAGGCATTGTGAGAACATGAAATACGTTTAACATTTTGGAATGAGAACTTATTTTATCATCCATTACAGTAGAAAAGTGTAGCATTGTCCTTCATCTGTCAATAAACTTCTCACTGTTGACTGAAAGTTAATCTCAAAACAAATGGATATGAAAAAGAGGGGGGGAAAAGCAGCCCTTCCACTGCCTGCCTCATCAGCCAGTAGCATAAAAAGGCATACAAGGATTGTGTTAAGTTCCTGACTTTTCTTAGAAAAACTAATAATACTGCCTACTAAGGAAAGCAGTGCTGCAGTGAAAGCCTTTGTGACAGAAGTTCTCAGTTTAAGCCTTTTATGTATGGAGTGTTGACTATTTGCAACTAATCAAAGGAAGGACGTAATGTTCCATAAAACCTCATTTGAGATTAGAGACAGCATTTGTTAATTTGCAATGGTTCTGGGTTTTGTCATTGTTGTTTGTTTTCTTTTATGTTTAATAATAATTTTTGGACCTTAAACATGAAATCCTGAATTGCTGGAATCCATCAGAAAAAAATCCCCTAAAAATTTTGAGGTATTTTTCTCTATTATTCCTTACAAAATAATGTTCTTCATTAGTCTTGGAGAAGGCCATCTGTTAGCTAAGCCCTGCTATTACTACTGCCTTATCTTTCCCGTCTGACACATCTGCTGCATGCTGGCCTCATGAGGAAATGGGCTAGGAAGTGAACTGTGACAGGAGAAGGGTTTAAGCCCTCTTCTCCCTTTGCATTGACTCCTGCCGTGGATGCCTGACATGCCAAAGGTGAATCACTTCGAAAACAGGGCTCTGTCCCAGCAGAGTGTGCCAATCAGAAGCACAGTTACCCTGATCTTCCTCAAAAGGATGGTTTTTATAACAGTTTTTCAAATAATTTTTGGTAGGCCCTGTGTGTATAGACCCAGCAGATTTCTAGTGACCACAGCTGTATTAAAGCCAAAACACAACTTGCACATCCCTCAGCGTGGCTCACAGCTCAGTATCTGTTTTCAGTATTAGTCCTCAGAGAATCTGCTCAGCCTTTCCTGATATAGGGAGTTACGGAAGAGAAGCTTAAATATTTATGGCACCTTAAAGCATGGGAAAATTACTGCCTGTATCACCATCTGCATCCTGTTTTGAGGAAGGAAAATGCAGAATCACAATACGATGTAGCAGTTTGTGCAGTAACAAGTATGAGAAGATTTTACATTTCATGAAGTTGGAACTGAGGGCTAAAGCAGAAGTTTTTATCATGGTGTTTTGTAAATCTGTCTCTATTTTGTTCTTTTAGAAGTGCTAATACTTTTAGATATTCACTGGTTTTCCTGAAGGTTTTGAAATAGTTGTGTGTAGTCATCTGGAGCTGAAATATTTCCTATTACTTGCCAGTATGAGATTTATTTGGACATCTCACTGTAGTGAGAAAATAGCTTGTGTGTATGCCCTTAAAAAAGCAGTCCACCGAGAACATACCTATCTTTGTGTGGCAGATAAATAGTTCCATCAGGATGAAGTTAAAGTTAACCTAGCATTATAATGTTATTCAACTATGGTTTAAACCAAGCAAACTCCTGAAAATCTCTTGAAGGTAGAAAAGTTTTTATCCAGATGCATTGGGGGGCGTGGGGGGTCATCTGTTACCTAACGTGACTGCTGAATCTTGTGGTTCACACAGGGCATCCAGCACAACCACATGAAGACAGACCATGCAGGATCACGCTGTGAATAGCTGTTCTGCTTGGTGCAATGGGATTCGGGACGAAAGTGAAATGGGTTTTCAGACGGCTTCCTAGACAGTGTTGACACTTCTTGCATATTCTCTACGCTGCTGGGGCTGTGTTTTAAATGCTTCTCCTTCTACCTAATTTTGTTACATTTTACAGTGGTTTACATTAGCAGGGAGTATTGTAACATGTGACTATGCCTCCTGAGTTCAGCAACACTTTATTGGGGTTGACAGAAGCTTTCGTTTTAAACAAATTTCTATAAAATTAACAAAGTCTAGAACACCATACTTGGCAGTTTCCTCTCATGCTACCATTTTGTTCCAAATGAAATATGACAACACAATAGCTTGCAGTAATTACAGTAATTGACTTCAGAGAGTTCAAGATGATCATGTAATTAGCTGCTTTTTGGTAGAGAGATCACCAATATCTCCCTGTTTCCACACTTCTGTGGTCTTCAAAGGTATTTTTCACAGGACTTTAAATCAAAGCACTTCTACCCAAATTCTGAATACAGTTCACAAGGCTGACTTGTGATTTTAAAAACAAAATCTAACTGCCATAGGAAAAAATAAATTGCCTTTCCTCCTATCTAGGAGAAGTTGTCATGCTGATGCTCTTGCAGAGCCAGCACATGATGAGAGAGGTTGTACTTAGCAGAGAGATAATTCATTTAAAAATGTCTCTTTCACTAAGGAATTGCAGGTAATTTCAAGAGAATAAATTAAATGTCATAAAGGATCGTTACTGATATCTTTTCAAACTTTTCTATGGGAGAAGGAGAGGGCAAATAGAGTCTATTGAGGATTTTTATATAAGCTGTGAATGAAACACATAAAGCTCTAATTGTTAGTAAGCCACTGTGCTCTAAACGGTTCACATATAATGGGATCGTTTCTATGCAGCTTCAATAGAACATTCCTCCATTTTCTGGTAAACAGGCTTGTGTGTGTGGCAGACGATTTGTGTTTCTTTGCCTGCAAAATCATTTTGCAAAGAAAGATCACCACAGAAAGAGATCATAATAGGAACTAACTCCTATCGGTTTTACCCGACTGATGGTTAGTTGTAAAAGAAAAATAGATCTCTATGATGCATGCGATAGTAGTAAAACTTGATTTTTTGTAAAGGCTAAATAGAGAACATCTGTCAATAGAGGATTATTGCAGATATACATAGCTTTGGAAGCTCAAGACAGTGAAATTTTCCCTTTCACTTTTTGTATACGATTTCAAAACAGTAGACATCAAAGTTGAAAAACTTTAAAACATACAATAAATCACTTAACATCAATATAGACATGTAAAGCACAGTATGGAACAGATTCAGGTCTCCTAGCCAATGTTACGACATAGAAAAGACATTCTATACTGTAAGTTTTAATCAAAATTTCTCTTTTGTTTTTACGCAATTTTGTACTTCATTAAGCTTTGCAGTAAACTTAAAGAATAAATCTTCATCTTCAGAGCAGCTCAAAACTTATCTGGAGCAAAGCTGAGCAATTTGATCCAAGGGTGAAACAGGAGATTGGACTGTATGGGATCCTGAGGATCCCCTCCAGTCTAAATTATATGATGACTCAGTGATTAACTTCTATTATCCTCTTAATTCAAGATGATATCATCTGAATTCAGACTCATGCTTAATTGGCATTAATCACTTTTGTGATCCATGGAAACTAATTGTGTGATCCTGAGCCAGCCCACTTGCCAAGTAAAACATGTTAATGTAACCACTGGAAGCTCTGGCTTGTAATGTGATTGCTCCACCTACAGAGAGACATTCCTTGCACTGGGCAGCAATTGAAGTGCAGGTTTATTCCTTACTGTTGTCATGGGGGGAAAAAAAAAAAAAAAAAAAAAGAGGAGTAGAAAGGAAAGATGGAAATTTGCCATCTCCTAGGTAGGAAACACTTGGTGATGGCCATGGCCGTTTTAGCTCATAGCATAGCCTTTATTTGGTGTGCATGCACACACACAGACTGGCTTGTTCTTTCTGCAAATGAGAAAAACAGTGTGCATCGGTTAGTAGAGATCATAAAAATCCAGGTTCTGATGGATCTACCTCACCCACCATCTGTGAACCTGTTGTTCTTTCAGATCATGCAGTATGAATTAGCACTTGAGTCTCATAGGATTTTTAAAGGGTTTGAAGCTGTAACAAAGTCAAAATTTTTATATGAAATATGTAGCAGAGCAGATAGCTAAGCAAGAACATCCATAACTTTAAAAAAAGCTGCACCTCTAGAGTTAGAAAATTAAACGTGAAATCCTCTTCAAAGTGATAAATGCATTGAAGCTTGTATTAAACAACCTCTCGAGGGACTTCCAGAAAAATAAAAAGTCTCTTAAGGTGGGGAGGTTTATCTTCTGCATGTTTCTAATGCTACAGTTGCCTTCCCTGGTGCGTAAAGGTTAAAGCTTTAAGTGATGTCTTGATCTGCTGATTAGGATTTTGATGATGTGTTAACTGTGAACAACTGCAAGTGAACGTTTTTCAGGTGGAGTTTCAAATGGGAAACTGTGAAGACCAAAAGCAGAAAAACAACGTTATCTGGTCATCTTAACTCTTTCAATAAGCTTTACTTTTGACATAGCTATTGCCTAAATGAACCATTTTTATTAGTGTTGCAAATGATCTGTAATACAATCATATTATTGTTTCTCAACCATCTGGGATTCAATTACTTTTTTTCTTGTTTTTCCTTTGGGTACATAACTTTTTTTTTTGACTGTTTTTCTGTCTTTGTGCTTCCTGTGTGTAGAGAATTTTTTATTAGACATGACTTATCATTACTGAGAAAGCACTGGACTGTTTGCTATAACCAACCATTCATGTTTCAAGATCTAAACACTTATAAATTAGGATCACTTCTTTTCTTAACTTCTTTTGGAAAGGTTATTTTCCTGAACAATAGTTCTGTTTCTGGACTTCTCCTAAGGACATTTTGAAGCCACAGGAAAACACTGTGGGGTCTTTAGGGAGAGTGACTATTTCTTTGGTTTTGTTACAATAATCAAACACAGTAAGAGAGATTTAAATATTTAAGTACCTCAAATGCCTCTGTATATTATTGTATAACAAAAACAGTACTAGTAACCTTTGAAAGACTTTCTTATGCTTTCTAGTTACCCAATTTCCATGTTTTGTTGACTGCTTCTTAAGATTTGGCACAGAAAGCTGTGTAACTTTTAGTCTTCCTTGTGTAGCCCCCTTGGTAGCCCCCTTAACATCAGTGAAACTAATTATGGGAAAGGAAATACTCTTCAGAACCTGTGCCTTTAAACATCCCGTGATTTTATTAAATGTAATTCTGGTGTAGAAGTAGGTTCCCCATATTTCTAGGAATATTTTTCAGGACGAATAGGGAAGCCTAGTCAACTTTAACCACACCATCCATTATTTTACATACCCCTATGGTGTTCCTTTCCAAGAAACCACAAGTGGTTCTCACATCGGATAGAAAGTATTTTCAGCCACCTGAAAGCTGAATGCAGCACAGTGAGCATGGCAGTCATGTGCGGGGAGGGCATTTTTCACTTGTAATAGTGTGCGCAGGCTCCATGTGTCCAAATTAAACCAGTGTTCAGGCAGGTAGCTTCGCAGGGCTCGCAGCTGGCAGTACACAGCCAGAGCCACTGTAATGGGAGGCGCTCTGTGCAAGTCTACAAAGGAATAGCTTGACCGACTTCCATTTTCTCCTATTGGAATGGATGAACATGGTAACGTAGTTATTTCCTGTGGTTCCAGAGTATATGCAATTATGCCACTTGTGTGAATTATTTTTTTTTTTTTTTCCTCCAGGAAAGCCTACAAAGCTTGCTGGGGTTTTTGTTTTCTTTTGGGTGGTTTTTTTTGTGTGTGTGTGTGTGTGTGTGTGTGGTGGTGGTGTTGATTTTGTTGTGTTTGTTTGTTTGTTTGTTTGTTTGTTTTACACTTCATAATGATGTGTGACAGAAGTTCTTCTGCTTTTGAGAAGACCACAGGTTCCCAAGTGCTGAATTCCTTCTGCACTGAAAAAACGTGTCATGACAGAAACAAGCTGACCAATGTTTTGGTTGTATTCTTTGACAGTCTTAGGTCTGCCATGATGTAGTTGCAATATCAATGCATTTAAGAACCATTTGGAAATCAGCCTTCCAGGATAAAACTAGTTACAGATATACTGTGTGCCTGCGTCGTGGTGCTCGCCGTGGGGCCTGTGCGGGGGGTCCCAGCCACCTCCAGGCCCCCCGCAGGGCACAGCAGAGCCCCTCGGTGCTGCTGATGCTACAGAAGGGACACAGGTTTCATCCTGGGCAGAGCGGGGCCTGGCAGGGAGGGGAAAGGACAAGGAATAGCCCTGCAGCAGCCGGGGCAGGGCAGGAGGAGGACAGGAGGGGTTCCGGGTGCCAGAGTAGAGATTTCCCTGCAGCACAGGCAGGCATGTGGGGGAACAGGGGAGAAAGGAAATCACTGAGCCCTTACCACAGGCACCTTGTGCTTTGTGCTGCCACCCATTGCGTTATGGAACAGTAGTGGTGCCTTCAGCACTAACGTCCGGAGTGGTGTTGAGCCTCAGAGGTTTTTTAAAACTAACTTCAAAAAGAAAATACCTTCATTTTAACATACCTTTTATTGTTTGTTTTACAAATTGAATTGTACCCTTTTATATACATATCTGTGTGAAAAGAATTTGAATTTGCCACAAATATCTGTATTTTTTAATTGACTCGCATGTGCCTTTTTTCCTCTGGAACAATGGTTTTCTGTAAAATTATAAGCCAGCTGTCCTCTGACCAGGTGAGCTAGCTCATTTTTTGACAACCCAAGCTAGAATTTTAAAGGAGCTTTTGAAACAGTTCTAGAACATATCTGATTTTTTATGCAACCACATATCTCAATAAATGTGGCATCTCTAAAGCATTTGTGGCCATGTGTACAGGGACTTGATTGTTCCTTCTACCTAAAAAAAGATTTAACCAATCCATTGACATCAGCTAGGTCTAGCATTCCTTGCAGCATAACAAATGTATGGAACTACATCAAAGACACAACACCTTTTTCTATTAATTTTGTTTTAGCTGTTTCCACTTGAAACAAAAGTTCAACAATAGCACACTGCTGATTGCTGAAATGTGTTGACCTATAAGGACCAAAGAATCATGCAAGTTATAGATGAATAACAGCAGTAGAAGAATTTGGCTTTTCTCCGATTTGTTTCATTATGCAGGTGTGAACAACATGGACTCCAATTGCTTTTGGAACGATATTAATAGAGAAAAACACATCTCAGCAAGAAACACATAATAGGATTTTGCTGTGGTGGTTTGTTGTTGTTGTTGTTTCATCACCAGGTGCAATGTGCCTACCTCTTACTTTCATAGATATCCACTGCTGGCCTTGATATTCACTGTATGAATTGTGGCTCTGGTGGCAATGCATTTCCACAAGGAGACAAGGTGATAACTCTTTGGTCTGTTTATCTTTTTTTTCAAGAATAAATCTGGAGGGGTGGATGTGAAAAAATATAATTGGATCAATGGCTTTACAGGTAGAAAAGAGGGCTACTGCAGAGAAAGATGTTTGTTTGTTTTCCTTTATTTTGGCAAACAGTGTCTTTCATATTGTAGATGGTGCAGGTCACGTGAAGTGAAATGCAAAAGAGCATGAAGAAATAAAATGCAGAGATCTAGGGAAGTTGAATTTTGAATTATGGCATCTCATAAAAACTGCAATAAAGACCAGCACTCTGGTATAAAAACACAGGAAGAAACTGTCTATTTCCTGAAGAGCTTTTAATAGTGGGTCCAAATCCTGCAAAGAAATATACCACTCCTTAACTTAATACATAAGTTATTAAAGTCATCGGAATTCCAGGACTCTTTTGGCAATCTTTATTGGCAGAGCATTACATCTGTAGGGATGGAACAAACCCTGCGTGCACAATCAAACCTACAGGCACCATGTATGGACTAAGGGACTAGAATCATACATGAGGTGGCAAAGAGCGAATATGATCTTGAGTTAATTCTTTTTTACCAGTCTATAATATCAACATTTGTCTTATCTAACTTTTCATGCTTGAATTGACTCATTTTATTGTTGTTTTTCTCTGACTCCTCATTTTCTTTCCATTAGTCCCCTTAACTAGACAAACACTCCATGTTTTTGCAGGCTGCTCAGTTTTAGGAAAAAAAAAAAAAATGTAATGAAGTCAAATCTCTTGATTGGAGTTACAAAGTACAAATGAAATATTACTCCCTTAAATTTCATCAAGCAGCACTTCACCAAAAACTTTGTCCTTTCGGTTTTTTGGTTTGCTTGTTTCCCCATTGGAAAATAATTTGTTACTGTACCTCAATTTCTTCCTCTCTTCTTACAATTTGTTTGATACTGTTCTTGTATTTCTTTGTCTTATAGTGTTTCAAAAAAAAAAAATCTACCTCACTTTAATTCCTAACATTCTCTTTAATTAGCATGATAACAGGTTCCTCTGTTTAGCTTGAGGCATATATTTTTCACTAAATTTTACTTAAACAGTACTACGTTTGCTGGCAGTGAGGTTTGAAGCAGTCTGTGTCTTTAGGCTGCACAGTTGTAGTGTTTCTCTTTCCAAAGGTGAATTTGGTGCATTATAGGTATGTTTAGCATTATCTGAAAACTGTTAAGTCTCTTAAACTCCTTCACATGTCTTGACAATAAAGACTGCATGTTTGATGCCTGGTTAGGAATTGTTGCATTTCTGCAAAGGTTTGGCTACGGTGTTCTGGTGTCAGGGCCCAGATACAGTAAAGGTTACTCTAAGCGGCCACTGGCAGGATCCCCGCAATTGCAATCGTCTGGATGAGGAAAATCTTGTCTTTGATTGCCCTTTTATTTCAGTGGTGTAGACCCCACAGTGCCATCAAAGTGCAAAACACACTTGCAAGCAGAATGTGAGCACATGAAGGCAAAAATAACTGAGTGAAGCTGAGAACTGGAAGTATATTTGATCTAAAAATCAGTCACCGTGTATGTGTTGATATTGGAGCCTTTTATTACAAATATCTGGAGAGATGGTGGAAAGAGTGTTATAGGAGAAAGGGATGTCATCAAGTGAAGCCTGTAGGAGTTGCACCTGCTCTTGATGTTAATCAGTCTTTGAAGACTGCAGGAGAGGAGTTCCAGCCTCATGTCACTGTGTTGGAATTTGGCAATGTAAGCAGATGTTATCTTATACCCAACAAAGAGAGGGTTATGAATCTGACAAGGCTGGGCATAGGGGAAAAAGTAATCTATTGAAAGAATGAAGTATAGAATAGTTTATCTTCTCTCCTAACAGGAAAGCAATTGTTGTGTTTTTTTAATTTTCCCCCTTTTTTAAAAACTCATTTTAAATAGCTGTTGAATTTTTAACATGAGACTCAACGTGCACTGCAGTCTGTTTAACAACTCTGAACAATATAAAGTCAAAACTGAAGGTACACAAATCATCTTTGAAGTAGCACTTGAGCTATTTGTGTTTCACAGATCATGACTTCTCTTTTTGCCCATGGATTTTCCTTTGTACCCTTTGCACAGGCCTGCTATTGATGCCAGGACAGAACCTGTTAAAAGGATGTGCAGAGTAGTTCTCCATATGCTCTGAAGTGCTACTTGCTACCGGCAGAATTAACTGATCTTGGGAGCATAGATCTGCTGCTAGACAAGTCTGATCGCATACATGGAGATCTGATTCTTTCTGTATAGAAAAAGATAGAGGCTTATAAACACTAATAGATGTTGTCAAGGATCAGACTGGTACTTCGAGGCAATGAAAGTCGTGAGATTTCAGGCTATTAACGTGCTTCTTTTTTTTATCTTGTGAGGAAAAGGGATAAACCTCATATTATAAAATTCAATAATTCAATGTAGGACCAACAAAGTATATTAAATTACTTGAAATTAGATTTTGTTGCTTTTAAAGTCTACCCATTTCTTCTCAGATCCCTTTCCTAGCATTGCATATAATGCCGTTCTATTATTAGCCCAGTTGATGTCTGTTAATATCAGTTTCATGGCAATTCTATTCCATATGGAAAGGCCCTCAGCTAATCACCTCTTCCGTAATAGATGAGCAATACTCTTATTACCTGTCTGGCTTTTCTGGTTATGATTAACTGATCTCTGGACTGAAACCCATGTCTTTTGAGTCATGGTTTAATAGTGCAATGTTTAACCTTGCAATTTGTTCAGATTCTGCCAAAGCTGTTCTGGATTGATAGAAATGTGTTCAGTTTTAAAACTCTGGCTGGGGTAAACCAGTGAACCACACAGAATGCATAAAGCCTTTTTTAGCGATGTACTCATCCTACGAGATGAATTTATCTCTCAGAAAAACATTCAATGCAAATCAAAACAGTGGGGCCAAGACCCCGAGTTTTGGTGTGGATAGCTCTGAGCAGCACCACACCACTGCATTCCCGCCCGTGGCCCACCAGCCCCAGGCATGCTCAGGCCCTGGTTGGAGCTACATGGTGGGGTGCCTGTTTCCAGTCCCATCTCCTGAGTGGTTTTGGGGGGTTCCTGAAAAAAAAAAAAAAAAAAAAAAAAAAAAAAAAAAAAAAAAA